>NC_086176.1:18878519-18998519 GCF_023053635.1 Elgaria multicarinata webbii
TAGTGGCTAGTGGCTAGTGGCTAGCGGCTAGTGGCTTTTGGCTAGTGGCTAGTGGTTAGTGGCTAGTGGCTAGTGGCTAGTGGCTTGTGGCTAGTGGCAAGTGGCTAATGGCTACTGGCTGGTGACTAGTGGCTTTTGGCTATTGGCTAGTGGCTAGTGGCTAATGGCTAGTGGCAAGTGGCTTGGCTAGTGGCGTGGCTTGTTTAGTGGCTAGTGGCTAGTGGCTTGTGGCTAGTGGCTAGTGGCTAGTGGCTAGTGGCTTTTGGCTAGTGGCTAGTGGCTAGTGGCTAGTGGCTTTTGGCTAGTGGCTAGTGGCTAGTGGCTAGTGGCTAGTGGCTTTTGGCTAGTGGCAAGTGGCTAGTGGCTAGTGGCTAGTGACTAGTGGCTTTTGGCTAGTGGCTAGTGGATAGTGGCTAGTGGCTAGTGACTAGTGGCTTGTGGCTAGTGGCTAGTTGCTAGTGGCTAGTGACTTGTGGCTAGTGGCTAGTGGCTAGTGGCTAGTGGCTAGTGGCTTGTGGCTAGTGGCTAGTTGCTAGTGGCTAGTGACTTGTGGCTAGTGGCTAGTGGCTAGTGGCTAGTGGGTAGTGGGTAGTGGATTGTGGCTAGTGGCAAGTGGCTAGTGGCTAGTGGCTAGTGGCTAGTGGCTTGTGGCTAGTGGCAATTGGCTAGTGGCTAGTGGGTAGTGACTACTGGCTAGAGGCTAGTGGCTAGTGACTCGTGGCTTTTGGCTAGTGGCTAGTGGCTAATGGCTAGTGGCTAGTGGCTTGTGGTTAGTGGCTAGTGGCTAGTGACTTGTGGGTAGTGGCTAGTGGCTAGTGGCTTGTGGCTAGTGGCTAGAGACTTGTGGCTAGTTGCTAATGGCTAGTAGCTAGTGGCTTGGCTAGTGGCGCGGCTTGGCTAGTGGCTAGTGGCTTTTGGCTAGTGGCTTGTGGCTAGTGGCTAGTGTCTAGTGACTAGTGGCTAATGGCTAGTGGCAAGTGGCTAGTGGCTAGTGGCTAGTGGCTTGTGGCTAGTGGCTAGTGACTTGTGGCTAGTGGCTAGTGGCTAGTGGCTTGTGGCTAGTGGCTAGTGGCTAGTGGCTAGTGGCTAGTGGCTAGTGGCAAGTGGCTAGTGGCTAGTGGCTAGTGGCTAGTGGCTAGTGGCTAGTGTCTTGTGGCTAGTGGCTAGTGGCTAGTGGCTAGTGGCTAGTGGCAAGTGGGTTGTGGCTAGTGGCTTGTGGCTAGTGGCTAGTGGCTAGTTGCTTGTGGCTAGTGGTAAATGGCTTGTGGCTGGTGGCTAGTGGCTTTTGGCTAGTGGCTAGTGGCTAGTGGCTAGTGGCTTGTGACTAGTGGCTAGTGGCTAGTGGCTTTTGGCTAGTTGCTAGTGGCTAGTGGCTTGTGGCTAGTGGGTAGTGGGTAGTGGCGTTTGGCTAGTAGCTAGTGGCTAGTGGCTAGTGGCTAGTGGCTTGTGGCTAGTGGCTAGTGGCTAGTGGCTAGTGACTTGTGGCTAGTGGCTAGTGGCTAGTGGCTAGTGGCTTGTGGCTAGTGGCTAGTGGCTAGTGTCTTGTGGCTAGTGGCTAGTGGCTAGTGGCTAGTGACTAGTGGCTTTTGGCTAGTGGCTAGGAGGTAGTGGCTAGTGGCTTGTGGCTAGTGGCTAGTGGTTAGTGGCTAGTGGCTTTTGGCTAGTGGCTAGTGGCTAGTGGCTAGTGGCTAGTGGCTAGTGGCTAGTGGCTAGTGGCTAATGGCTTGTGGCTAGTGGCAAGTGGCTAGTGGCTAGTGACTAGTGGCTTTTTGCTAGTGGCTAGTGGCTAGTGGCTAGTGTCTTGTGGCTAGTGGCTAGTGGCTAGTGGCTAGTGGCTAGTGGCTAGTGGGCAGTGGCTTGTGGCTTGTGGCTTGTGGCTAGTGGCTAGTGGCTAGTTGCTTGTGGCTAGTGGTAAATGGCTTGTGGCTGGTGGCTAGTGGCTTTTGGCTAGTGGCTAGTGGCTAGTGGCTAGTGGCTTCTGGCTAGTGGGTAGTGGGTAGTGGCTTTTGGCTAGTGGCTAGTGGCTAGTGGCTAGTGGCTTGTTGCTAGTGGGTAGTGGGTAGTGGGTAGTGGCTTTTGGCTAGTGGCTAGTGGCTAGTGGCTAGTGGCTTGTGGCTAGTGGCTAGTGGCTAGTGGCTAGTGACTTGTGGCTAGTGGCTGGTGGCTAGTGGCTAGTGGCTAGTGGCTAGTGGCTAGTGGCTAGTGGCTTGTGGCTAGTGACTAGTGGCTAGTGTCTTGTGGCTAGTGGCTAGTGGCTAGTGGCTAGTGGCTAGTGGCAAGTGGTTAGTGGCTAGTGGCTTGTGGCTAGTGGCTAGTGGCTAGTTGCTTGTGGCTAGTGGTAAATAATTGTGGCTGGTGGCTAGTGGCTTTTGGCTAGTGGCTAGTGGCTAGTGGCTTGTGGCTAGTGGGTAGTGGGTAGTGGCTTTTGGCTAGTGGCTAGTGGCTAGTGGCTAGTGGCTTGTGGCTAGTGGCTAGTGGCTAGTGGCTAGTGACTTGTGGCTAGTGGCTGGTGGCTAGTGGCTAGTGGCTAGTGGCTAGTGGCTAGTGGCTTGTGGCTAGTGGCTAGTGGCTAGTGGCTTGTGGCTAGTGGCTAGTGGCTAGTGGCTAGTGGCTAGTGGCAAGTGGCTAGTGGCTAGTGACTAGTTGCTTTTGGCTAGTGGCTGGGAGGTAGTGGCTAGTGGCTAGTGGCTTGTGGCTAGTGGTTAGTGGCTAGTGGCTTTTGGCTAGTGGCTAGTGGTTAGTGGCTAGTGGCTAGTGGCTAGTGGCTTGTGGCTAGTGGCAAGTGGCTAGTGGCTAGTGGCTAGTGACTCATGGCTTTTGGCTAGTGGCTAGTGGCTAATGGCTAGTGGCTAGTGGCTTGTGGTTAGTGGCTAGTGGCTAGTGACTTGTGGCTAGTGGCTAGTGGCTAGTGGCTTGTGGCTAGTGGCTAGAGACTTGTGGCTAGTGGCTAATGGCTAGTGGCTAGTGGCTTGGCTAGTGGCGTGGCTTGGCTAGTGGCTAGTGGCTTTTGGCTAGTGGCTTGTGGCTAGTGGCTAGTGGCTAGTGACTAGTTTCTAATGGCTAGTGGCAAGTGGCTAGTGGCTAGTGGCTTGTGGCTAGTGGCAATTGGCTAGTGGCTAGTGGCTAGTGACTAGTGGCTTTTGGCTAGTGTTTAGTGGCTAGTGGCTAGTGTCTTGTGGCTGGTGGCTTTTGGCTAGTGGCTAGTGGCTAGTGGATATTGGCTAGTGGCTTTTTGCTAGTGGCTAGTGGCTAGTGGCTAGTGGCTAGTGGCTTGTGGCTAGTGGCTAGAGACTTGTGGCTATTGGCTAGTGGCTAGTGGCTAATGTCTAGTGACTAGTGGCTAGTGGCTAGTGGCTAGTGGCTTTTGGCTAGTGACTAGTGGCTAGTGGCTAGTGGCTAGTGGCTAGTGGCTTGTGGCTAGCGGCTAGAGAATTTTGGCTAGTGGCTAATGGCTAGTGGCTAGTGGCTTGGCTAGTGGCTTTTGCCTAGTGGCTAGTGGCTAGTGGCTAGTGGCTTGTGGCTAGTGGCTAATGACTTGTGGCTTGTGGCTAGTGGCTAGTGGTTTGTGGCTAGTGGCTAGAGACTTGAGGCTAGTGGCTAATGGCTAGTGGCTAGTGGCTTGGCTAGTGGCGTGGCTTGTTTAGTGGCTAGTGGCTAGTGGCTTGTGGCTAGTGGCTAGTGGCTAGTGGCTAGTGGCTTTTGGCTAGTAGCTAGTGGCTAGTGGCTAGTGGGTAGTGGCTTTTGGCTAGTGGCTAGTGGCTAGTGGCTAGTGGCTAATGGCTAGTGGATAGTGGATAGTGGCTAGTGGCTTTTGGCTAGTGGCTAGTGGCTAGTGGCTAGTGGCTTGTGGCTGGTGGCTAGTGGCTAGTGGCTTGTGGCTAGTGGCTAGTGGCTTTTGGCTAGTGGCTAGTGGATAGTGGCTAGTGGCTTTTGGCTAGTGGCTAGTGGCTAGTGGCTAGTGGCTTGTGGCTAGTGCCTAGAGACTTGTGGCTAGTGGCTAGTGGCTAGTGGCTAGTGGCTAGTGACTAGTGGCTAGTGGCTAGTGGCTAGTGGCTTTTGGCTAGTGACTAGTGCTAGTGGCTAGTGGCTAGTGGCTAGTGGCTTGTGGCTAGCGGCTAGAGACTTTTGGCTAGTGGCTAATGGCTAGTGGCTAGTGGCTTGGCTAGTGGCTAGTGGCTAGTGGCTTGTGGCTAGTGGCTTGTGGCTAGTGGCTAGTAGCTAGTGACTAGTGGCTAGTGGCTAGTGGCTAGTGGCTAGTGGCTAGTGGTTTGTGGCTAGTGGCTAGTGGCTAGTGGCAAGTGGCTTTTGGCTAGTGGCTAGTGGCTAGTGGCTAGTGGCTAGTGGCTAGTGGCTTTTGGCTAGTGGCTAGTGGTTAGTGGCTAGTGTATAGTGGCTAGTGGCTTGTGGCTAGTGGCAAGTGGCTAATGGCTACTGGCTGGTGACTAGTGGCTTTTGGCTAGTGGCTAGTGGCTAGTGGCTAGTGGCTAGTGGCTAGTGGCTAGTGGCTTGTGGCTAGTGGCAAGTGACTTGTGGCTTGTGGCTAGTGGCTAGTGGTTTGTGGCTTGTGGCTAGAGACTTGTGGCTAGTGGCTAATGGCTAGTGGCTAGTGGCTTGGCTAGTGGCGTGGCTTGTTTAGTGGCTAGTGGCTAGTGGCTTGTGGCTAGTGGCTAGTGGCTAGTGGCTAGTGGCTAGTGGCTAGTGACTTGTGGCTAGTGGCTAATGGCTAGTGGCTAGTGGCTTGGCTAGTGGCGTGGCTTGGCTAGTGGCTAGTGGCTAGTGGCTTATGGCTAGTGGCTAGTGGCTAGTGGCTAGTGGCTTTTGGCTAGTGGCTAGTGGCTAGTGGCTAGTGGCTAGTGGCTTTTGTTTAGTGGCTATTGGCTAGTGGCTAATGGCTTGTGGCTAGTGGCAAGTGGCTAGTGGCTAGTGACTAGTGGCTATTGGCTAGTGGCTAATGGCTTGTGGCTAGTGGCAAGTGGCTAGTGGCTAGTGACTAGTGGCTTTTGGCTAGTGGCTAGTGGCTAGTGGCTAGTGTCTTGTGGCTAGTGGCTAGTGGCTAGTGGCTAGTGGCTAGTGGCTAGTGGCTTGTGGCTAGTGGATTGTGGCTAGTGGCTAGTGGCTAGTTGCTTGTGGCTAGTGGTAAATGGCTTGTGGCTGGTGGCTAGTGGCTTTTGGCTAGTGGCTAGTGGCTAGTGGCTAGTGGCTTGTGGCTAGTGGGTAGTGGGTAGTGGCTTTTGGCTAGTGGCTAGTGGCTAGTGGCTTGTGGCTAGTGGGTAGTGGGTAGTGGCTTTTGGCTAGTGGCTAGTGGCTAGTGGCTAGTGGCTTGTGGCTATTGGCTAGTGGCTAGTGACTTGTGGCTAGTGGCTAGTGGCTAGTGGCTAGTGGCTAGTGGCTAGTGGCTAGTGGCTAGTGGCTTGTGGCTAGTGGCTAGTGGCTAGTGTCTTGTGGCTAGTGGCTAGTGGCTTTTGGCTAATGGCTTGTGGCTAGTGGCTAGTGGCTAGTGACTAGTGGCTAATGGCTAGTGGCAAGTGGCTAGTGGCTAGTGGCAAGTTGCTAGTGGCTAGTGACTAGTGGCTTTTGGCTAGTGGCTAGTGGCTAGTGGCTAGTGTCTTGTGGCTAGTGGCTAGTGGCTAGTGGCTAGTGGCTAGTGGGTAGTGGGTTGTGGCTAGTGGCTTGTGGCTAGTGGCTAGTGGCTAGTTGCTTGTGGCTAGTGGTAAATGGCTTGTGGCTGGTGGTTAGTGGCTTTTGGCTAGTGGCTAGTGGCTAGTGGCTAGTGGCTTGTGGCTAGTGGGTAGTCTGTAGTGGCTTTTGGCTAGTGGCTAGTGGCTAGTGGCTTGTGGCTAGTGGGTAGTGGGTAGTGGCGTTTGGCTAGTGGCTAGTGGCTAGTGGCTAGTGGCTAGTGGCTTGTGGCTAGTGGCTAGTGGCTAGTGGCTAGTGACTTGTGGCTAGTGACTTGTGGCTAGTGGCTAGTGGCTAGTGGCTAGTGGCTTGTGGCTAGTGGCTAGTGGCTAGTGTCTTGTGGCTAGTGGCTAGTGGCTAGTGGCTAGTGGCTTGTGGCTAGTGGCTAGTGGTTTGTGGCTAGTGGCTAGAGACTTGTGGCTAGTGGCTAATGGCTAGTGGCTAGTGGCTTGGCTAGTGGCGTGGCTTGTTTAGTGGCTAGTGGCTAGTGGCTTGTGGCTAGTGGCTAGTGGCTAGTGGCTAGTGGCTAGTGACTTGTGGCTAGTGGCTAATGGCTAGTGGCTAGTGGCTTGGCTTGTGGCGTGGCTTGGCTAGTGGCTAGTGGCTAGTGGCTTGTGGCTAGTGGCTAGTGGCTAGTGGCTAGTGGCTAGTGGCTAGTGGGTAGTCGCTTGTGGCTAGTGGCAAGTGGCTTGTGGCTAGTGGCTAGTGGCTAGTGGCTTGTGGCTAGTGGCAATTGGCTAGTGGCTAGTGGGTAGTGAATAGTGGCTTTTGGCTAGTGGCAAGTGGCTAGTGGCTAGTGACTTGTGGCTAGTGGCTAATGGCTAGTGGCTAGTGGCTTGGCTAGTGGCGTGGCTTGGCTAGTGGCTAGTGGCTAGTGGCTTGTGGCTAGTGGCTAGTGGCTAGTGGCTAGTGGCTTTTGGCTAGTGGCTAGTGGCTAGTTGCTAGTGGCTAGTGGCTTTTGGCTAGTGGCTAGTGGCTAGTGGCTAGGCTTGTGGCTAGTGGCAAGTGGCTAGTGGCTAGTAACTAGTGGCTTTTGGCTGGTGGCTAGTGGCTAGTGGCTAGTGTCTTGTGGCTAGTGGCTAGTGGCTAGTGGCTAGTGGCTAGTGGCTAGTGGGTAGTGGCTTGTGGCTAGTGGCTTGTGGCTAGTGGCTAGTGGCTAGTTGCTTGTGGCTAGTGGTAAATGGCTTGTGGCTGGTGGCTAGTGGCTTTTGGCTAGTGGCTAGTGGCTAGTGGCTAGTGGCTTGTGGCTAGTGGGTAGTGGGTAGTGGCTTTTGGCTAGTGGCTAGTGGCTAGTGGCTTGTGGCTAGTGGGTAGTGGGTAGTGGCTTTTGGCTAGTGGCTAGTGGCTAGTGGCTAGTGGCTAGTGGCTAGTGACTTGTGGCTAGGGGCTAGTGGCTAGTGGCTAGTGGCTAGTGGCTAGTGGCTTGTGGCTAGTGTCTTGTGGCTAGTGTCTTGTGGCTAGTGACTAGTGGCTAGTGGCTAGTGGCTAGTGGCTAGTGGCTTGTGGCTAGCGGCTAGAGAATTTTGGCTAGTGGCTAATGGCTAGTGGCTAGTGGCTTGGCTAGTGGCTTTTGGCTAGTGGCTAGTGGCTAGTGGCTAGTGGCTTGTGGCTAGTGGCTAGTGACTTGTGGCTTGTGGCTAGTGGCTAGTGGTTTGTGGCTAGTGGCTAGAGACTTGTGGCTAGTGGCTAATGGCTAGTGGCTAGTGGCTTGGCTAGTGGCGTGGCTTGTTTAGTGGCTAGTGGCTAGTGGCTTGTGGCTAGTGGCTAGTGGCTAGTGGCTAGTGGCTAGTGGCTAGTGGCTTGTGGCTAGTGGCTAGTGGCTAGTGGCTAGTGGCTAGTGGCTAGTGGCTTGTGGCTAGTGGCTAGAGACTTGTGGCTAGTGGCTAATGGCTAGTGGCTAGTGGCTTGGCTAGTGGCGTGGCTTGGCTAGTGGCTAGTGGCTTTTGGCTAGTGGCTTGTGGCTAGTGGCTAGTGGCTAGTGACTAGTTTCTAATGGCTAGTGGCAAGTGGCTAGTGGCTAGTGGCTTGTGGCTAGTGGCAATTGGCTAGTGGCTAGTGGCTAGTGACTAGTGGCTTTTGGCTAGTGTTTAGTGGCTAGTGGCTAGTGTCTTGTGGCTGGTGGCTTTTGGCTAGTGGCTAGTGGCTAGTGGATATTGGCTAGTGGCTTTTTGCTAGTGGCTAGTGGCTAGTGGCTAGTGGCTAGTGGCTTGTGGCTAGTGGCTAGAGACTTGTGGCTATTGGCTAGTGGCTAGTGGCTAATGTCTAGTGACTAGTGGCTAGTGGCTAGTGGCTAGTGGCTTTTGGCTAGTGACTAGTGGCTAGTGGCTAGTGGCTAGTGGCTAGTGGCTTGTGGCTAGCGGCTAGAGAATTTTGGCTAGTGGCTAATGGCTAGTGGCTAGTGGCTTGGCTAGTGGCTTTTGCCTAGTGGCTAGTGGCTAGTGGCTAGTGGCTTGTGGCTAGTGGCTAGTGACTTGTGGCTTGTGGCTAGTGGCTAGTGGTTTGTGGCTAGTGGCTAGAGACTTGAGGCTAGTGGCTAATGGCTAGTGGCTAGTGGCTTGGCTAGTGGCGTGGCTTGTTTAGTGGCTAGTGGCTAGTGGCTTGTGGCTAGTGGCTAGTGGCTAGTGGCTAGTGGCTTTTGGCTAGTAGCTAGTGGCTAGTGGCTAGTGGGTAGTGGCTTTTGGCTAGTGGCTAGTGGCTAGTGGCTAGTGGCTAATGGCTAGTGGATAGTGGATAGTGGCTAGTGGCTTTTGGCTAGTGGCTAGTGGCTAGTGGCTAGTGGCTTGTGGCTGGTGGCTAGTGGCTAGTGGCTTGTGGCTAGTGGCTAGTGGCTTTTGGCTAGTGGCTAGTGGATAGTGGCTAGTGGCTTTTGGCTAGTGGCTAGTGGCTAGTGGCTAGTGGCTTGTGGCTAGTGCCTAGAGACTTGTGGCTAGTGGCTAGTGGCTAGTGGCTAGTGGCTAGTGACTAGTGGCTAGTGGCTAGTGGCTAGTGGCTTTTGGCTAGTGACTAGTGCTAGTGGCTAGTGGCTAGTGGCTAGTGGCTTGTGGCTAGCGGCTAGAGACTTTTGGCTAGTGGCTAATGGCTAGTGGCTAGTGGCTTGGCTAGTGGCTAGTGGCTAGTGGCTTGTGGCTAGTGGCTTGTGGCTAGTGGCTAGTAGCTAGTGACTAGTGGCTAGTGGCTAGTGGCTAGTGGCTAGTGGCTAGTGGTTTGTGGCTAGTGGCTAGTGGCTAGTGGCAAGTGGCTTTTGGCTAGTGGCTAGTGGCTAGTGGCTAGTGGCTAGTGGCTAGTGGCTTTTGGCTAGTGGCTAGTGGTTAGTGGCTAGTGTATAGTGGCTAGTGGCTTGTGGCTAGTGGCAAGTGGCTAATGGCTACTGGCTGGTGACTAGTGGCTTTTGGCTAGTGGCTAGTGGCTAGTGGCTAGTGGCTAGTGGCTAGTGGCTAGTGGCTTGTGGCTAGTGGCAAGTGACTTGTGGCTTGTGGCTAGTGGCTAGTGGTTTGTGGCTTGTGGCTAGAGACTTGTGGCTAGTGGCTAATGGCTAGTGGCTAGTGGCTTGGCTAGTGGCGTGGCTTGTTTAGTGGCTAGTGGCTAGTGGCTTGTGGCTAGTGGCTAGTGGCTAGTGGCTAGTGGCTAGTGGCTAGTGACTTGTGGCTAGTGGCTAATGGCTAGTGGCTAGTGGCTTGGCTAGTGGCGTGGCTTGGCTAGTGGCTAGTGGCTAGTGGCTTATGGCTAGTGGCTAGTGGCTAGTGGCTAGTGGCTTTTGGCTAGTGGCTAGTGGCTAGTGGCTAGTGGCTAGTGGCTTTTGTTTAGTGGCTATTGGCTAGTGGCTAATGGCTTGTGGCTAGTGGCAAGTGGCTAGTGGCTAGTGACTAGTGGCTATTGGCTAGTGGCTAATGGCTTGTGGCTAGTGGCAAGTGGCTAGTGGCTAGTGACTAGTGGCTTTTGGCTAGTGGCTAGTGGCTAGTGGCTAGTGTCTTGTGGCTAGTGGCTAGTGGCTAGTGGCTAGTGGCTAGTGGCTAGTGGCTAGTGGCTAGTGGCTTGTGGCTAGTGGATTGTGGCTAGTGGCTAGTGGCTAGTTGCTTGTGGCTAGTGGTAAATGGCTTGTGGCTGGTGGCTAGTGGCTTTTGGCTAGTGGCTAGTGGCTAGTGGCTAGTGGCTTGTGGCTAGTGGGTAGTGGGTAGTGGCTTTTGGCTAGTGGCTAGTGGCTAGTGGCTTGTGGCTAGTGGGTAGTGGGTAGTGGCTTTTGGCTAGTGGCTAGTGGCTAGTGGCTAGTGGCTTGTGGCTATTGGCTAGTGGCTAGTGACTTGTGGCTAGTGGCTAGTGGCTAGTGGCTAGTGGCTAGTGGCTAGTGGCTAGTGGCTAGTGGCTTGTGGCTAGTGGCTAGTGGCTAGTGTCTTGTGGCTAGTGGCTAGTGGCTTTTGGCTAATGGCTTGTGGCTAGTGGCTAGTGGCTAGTGACTAGTGGCTAATGGCTAGTGGCAAGTGGCTAGTGGCTAGTGGCAAGTTGCTAGTGGCTAGTGACTAGTGGCTTTTGGCTAGTGGCTAGTGGCTAGTGGCTAGTGTCTTGTGGCTAGTGGCTAGTGGCTAGTGGCTAGTGGCTAGTGGGTAGTGGGTTGTGGCTAGTGGCTTGTGGCTAGTGGCTAGTGGCTAGTTGCTTGTGGCTAGTGGTAAATGGCTTGTGGCTGGTGGTTAGTGGCTTTTGGCTAGTGGCTAGTGGCTAGTGGCTAGTGGCTTGTGGCTAGTGGTTAGTCTGTAGTGGCTTTTGGCTAGTGGCTAGTGGCTAGTGGCTTGTGGCTAGTGGGTAGTGGGTAGTGGCGTTTGGCTAGTGGCTAGTGGCTAGTGGCTAGTGGCTAGTGGCTTGTGGCTAGTGGCTAGTGGCTAGTGGCTAGTGACTTGTAGCTAGTGACTTGTGGCTAGTGGCTAGTGGCTAGTGGCTAGTGGCTTGTGGCTAGTGGCTAGTGGCTAGTGTCTTGTGGCTAGTGGCTAGTGGCTAGTGGCTAGTGGCTTGTGGCTAGTGGCTAGTGGTTTGTGGCTAGTGGCTAGAGACTTGTGGCTAGTGGCTAATGGCTAGTGGCTAGTGGCTTGGCTAGTGGCGTGGCTTGTTTAGTGGCTAGTGGCTAGTGGCTTGTGGCTAGTGGCTAGTGGCTAGTGGCTAGTGGCTAGTGACTTGTGGCTAGTGGCTAATGGCTAGTGGCTAGTGGCTTGGCTTGTGGCGTGGCTTGGCTAGTGGCTAGTGGCTAGTGGCTTGTGGCTAGTGGCTAGTGGCTAGTGGCTAGTGGCTAGTGGCTAGTGGCTAGTGGCAATTGGCTAGTGGCTAGTGGGTAGTGAATAGTGGCTTTTGGCTAGTGGCAAGTGGCTAGTGGCTAGTGACTTGTGGCTAGTGGCTAATGGCTAGTGGCTAGTGGCTTGGCTAGTGGCGTGGCTTGGCTAGTGGCTAGTGGCTAGTGGCTTGTGGCTAGTGGCTAGTGGCTAGTGGCTAGTGGCTTTTGGCTAGTGGCTAGTGGCTAGTTGCTAGTGGCTAGTGGCTTTTGGCTAGTGGCTAGTGGCTAGTGGCTAGGCTTGTGGCTAGTGGCAAGTGGCTAGTGGCTAGTAACTAGTGGCTTTTGGCTGGTGGCTAGTGGCTAGTGGCTAGTGTCTTGTGGCTAGTGGCTAGTGGCTAGTGGCTAGTGGCTAGTGGCTAGTGGGTAGTGGCTTGTGGCTAGTGGCTTGTGGCTAGTGGCTAGTGGCTAGTTGCTTGTGGCTAGTGGTAAATGGCTTGTGGCTGGTGGCTAGTGGCTTTTGGCTAGTGGCTAGTGGCTAGTGGCTAGTGGCTTGTGGCTAGTGGGTAGTGGGTAGTGGCTTTTGGCTAGTGGCTAGTGGCTAGTGGCTTGTGGCTAGTGGGTAGTGGGTAGTGGCTTTTGGCTAGTGGCTAGTGGCTAGTGGCTAGTGGCTAGTGGCTAGTGACTTGTGGCTAGGGGCTAGTGGCTAGTGGCTAGTGGCTAGTGGCTAGTGGCTTGTGGCTAGTGTCTTGTGGCTAGTGTCTTGTGGCTAGTGACTAGTGGCTAGTGGCTAGTGGCTAGTGGCTAGTGGCTTGTGGCTAGCGGCTAGAGAATTTTGGCTAGTGGCTAATGGCTAGTGGCTAGTGGCTTGGCTAGTGGCTTTTGGCTAGTGGCTAGTGGCTAGTGGCTAGTGGCTTGTGGCTAGTGGCTAGTGACTTGTGGCTTGTGGCTAGTGGCTAGTGGTTTGTGGCTAGTGGCTAGAGACTTGTGGCTAGTGGCTAATGGCTAGTGGCTAGTGGCTTGGCTAGTGGCGTGGCTTGTTTAGTGGCTAGTGGCTAGTGGCTTGTGGCTAGTGGCTAGTGGCTAGTGGCTAGTGGCTTTTGGCTAGTAGCTAGTGGCTAGTGGCTAGTGGGTAGTGGCTTTTGGCTAGTGGCTAGTGGCTAATGGCTAGTGGCTAGTGGCTTGTGGCTAGTGGCTAGTTGCTAGTGGCTAGTGGCTTGTGGCTAGTGGCTAGTGGCTAGTGGGTAGTGGGTAGTGGGTAGTGGGTAGTGGCTTGTGGCTAGTGGCAAGTGGCTAGTGGCTAGTGGCTAGTTACTAGTGGCTTTTGGCTAGTGGCTAGTGGCTAGTGGCTAGTGACTTGTGGCTAGTGGCTAATGGCTAGTGGCTAGTGGCTTGGCTAGTGGCGTGGCTTGGCTAGTGGCTAGTGGCTAGTTGCTTGTGGCTAGTGGCTAGTGGCTAGTGGCTAGTGGCTTTTGGCTAGTGGCTAGTGGCTAGTGGCTAGTGGCTAATGGCTAGTGGCTAGTGGATAGTGGCTAGTGGCTTTTGGCTAGTGGCTAGTGGCTAGTGGCTAGTGGCTTGTGGCTGGTGGCTAGTGGCTAGTGGCTTGTGGCTAGTGGCTAGTGGCTTTTGGCTAGTGGCTAGTGGCTAGTGGCTAGTGGCTAGTGGCTTTTGGCTAGTGGCTAGTGGCTAGTGGCTAGTGGCTTGTGGCTAGTGGCTAGAGACTTGTGGCTAGTGGCTAGTGGCTAGTGGCTAGTGGCTAGTGACTAGTGGCTAGTGGCTAGTGGCTAGTGGCTTTTGGCTAGTGACTAGTGACTAGTGCTAGTGGCTAGTGGCTAGTGGCTAGTGGCTTGTGGCTAGCGGCTAGAGACTTTTGGCTAGTGGCTAATGGCTAGTGGCTAGTGGCTTGGCTAGTGGCTAGTGGCTAGTGGCTTGTGGCTAGTGGCTTGTGGCTAGTGGCTAGTGGCTAGTGACTAGTGGCTAGTGGCTAGTGGCTAGTGGCTAGTGGCTAGTGGTTTGTGGCTAGTGGCTAGTGGCTAGTGGCAAGTGGCTTTTGGCTAGTGGCTAGTGGCTAGTGGCTAGTGGCTAGTGGCTTTTCGCTAGTGGCTAGTGGTTAGTGGCTAGTGTATAGTGGCTAGTGGCTTTTTTTTTTTTTTTATAATAATTTTTATTCATTTTCAACACTATATAAACATAGATAAACATTTCCAAAATATAACTGAAACAAACACAATAAGAAAAAAAAATACATCAAATATCTGCTGCATACATATTGAATAATTGTTGAGTACAAATATCAAAAACTATTACATATGCCTTATCACACTACAACATCTTCATTCTTAACATAAAAGTGCACCCCCCACCTCGGGATCATTCTTGAGTCCAAAATCTAATCATTTCTTCTGCTGGTGGTTTCCCACTTCCCTTAGTAAACACGAACACTAGGAACTGTTTCCAGATTCCTTCAAACTCATTTATTTTAGTTACGCCTTTTCTCCACTTAATATTGCATGTCAGTTTATCATTAATGGCTATGTCCCATACTACTTTATACCATTCCTCAATAGAATATTCCCGTTCCTAGCTATCATCAATCGTGCTGCAACCAACAAACTCGATACCAGCTCTATAGTTCCTTTTCCACACTTTATATCTTCAAATAGTGACAGCAATGCTATTTTTGGTGTTTGTTCTATTTTCATTCCCACTATTTCTTCAATTTCTGAGAACACCATCTTCCATAATCTTTGTACATATTTGCATTGCCACCACATATGTAAATACGTTCCTTTTTCCCCACATCCTCTCCAACAATTTGCTGAATGTTGATCACTTATCTTATTCAATCTAACCGGGGTTAGGTACCACCTCCATAAAATTTTAAAATAATTCTCCTTTATTCTTACTGATAAACTTCTCAACACTCTTTGTTTCCATAGTCCCTCCCAGCTCTGTCGCCCTATTTGTATCTTCAAATCTGATTCCCAAATCATTTTCTCTGTATTCTCTCTGAACTCCTTCTCTAACAATATTTTATATATTTCACTCATTAATCCTTTTGAAACTATACTACCTCCTTTTCCTTTCTCCTTACTTACTACTAATTCTTCAAACCTCGTCATCTTTCTGCACATTCTATTATCTTTAATCCACTTTTTATTCCATTGTTCTAATTGACCATATTCTAGCCAAGATAGCTTCTTCTCCTTTAACAAATTTTCCATATCCTCTCTTGTTTTAATATCTCTTACCCAATCCTTTAATTTTATTTTATTTTTCTCTTTTAATATTTTACATAATCTGCCCTTTAGATCCTCTGGGAAATTCTTTAACATTATTATCGGTGCTAAGGGAGAGTTGCTCTGAAGCAGCTTCCCTTTAAATTTACTCCAAATTTCCCATTGAGTCCTCAGGAGTGGATTATCTATACTTCCAACCCACTTTCTTCCTCCATCTTTAAAAAAAACATTCTCCAGATTCATCTCTACCTTACTTATGATTTTTTCTTCCATCCAATATAAATCTCCTACTCCCATAATTGCTTCTACAACATGTCTTAATCTATTTGCTACGTAGTATAATTTTATGTTTGGGAGACCCATTCCCCCCTTTTTTTGACTTAGGTACCAATTATTTTTATTCACTCTTGCTCTCTTTTCTCCATTACAATATTTATTAATAATATTTTGCCAACTTTTTATCTCGGTTTCTGATATTTTTATAGGTAGCATCCTAAATACAAAATTAATTTTAGCTAATATCTTCATTTTTATCAAAGCTATTCTCCCAAACCAAGATAAATTTAATCTTTTATATTTCTCCAATTTCTCTAGTACCTCCTTCTTTAACCTCGTTAAATTTTCCCTTTCTAAATTCTCTAGATTTTTTGTAATTTTAATTCCCAAATATTTAATCTCGTTCTTAACTTTCAATTCCATTCCCTTAAATTCCCAATCCTTTTCTTCCTTCTTAGTATAGTTAAACAACATCATCTCTGATTTAGACCAATTTATTTTTAACCCTGTAATTTCCTCAAATTCCCTCAACTGATATTTAATTCTTTCTAATTTTCTTAATGGATTCTTAATGGTCAATAAAGTATCATCCGCAAACATGTTTAGCTTTATTTCCCTTACCTCTCCAATTCCTTCTAATTCTTTATCCTCCCTTAGTGCCTTCGCCAAAACTTCCATAACCATTACAAAAAGGACCGGCGAGAGCGGACATCCTTGTCTTGTTCCTCTGGCTAGTCGTATCTTTTCAGTAAGTCCGTCATTTACCACCACTACCGCCGTATTTTGGGAATATAGCTGTTCTATTACATTTTTAAATTTATTTCCAAATCCCAATTTATCTATAATACTCTTTAGTGCCTGCCAGCTCACACAATCAAAAGCTTTAAAAATATCTAATGCCATAATACCTGCCTTAATATTTGCTTTTTTTATTACATTTATTACATTTAAAACTCTACCCACTAAATTATGCATATGTCTTCCTACCACAAACCCACATTGATCTGCTCCTATATATTCTGCCAAAAATTTATTTAGTCGTTTGGCCATAATAGATGTAAAAATTTTAGCATCCTGATTTATTAAAGAAATGGGTCTATAAGAATCGGGATTAGTCAAATCTTTATCTGGTTTTGGGATCAGAATTATCACTGAATGTTCCCATGATTCAGGTATCTTCTCTCCTGATAATATCCTATTATAAAGTTCCATTAATTTTGGAACTAAACAATCTTTGAAGACCTTATAATATTCTGGACCCAAACCATCTGCTCCTGGTGATTTACCAACTTTTAACTTATCAATAACCTCTTCAACTTCTCTTTGAGTTATTACTGACTCCATTAACTCCTTATATTCTGATTTTATCTCCTTCTTTATGAACCTTCCAATATACTCCTCCACCTTTTCTTGTTGAATTTCTTTACCCTTGTACAATTCCTGATAAAATTCCTGAAAAATTTTTATTTTAGCTTTCATTACATGACAATAATTCCCTCGGCTATCTTTCAACGTTTCTATCCCATTCCTCCCTTTTTCTTTTTGTGTGAGCTTGGCAAGCAACCTCGAGTTCTTATCACTGTTTTCAAAATATTCCCTTTTCATATACATTAAATTCTTTTGAATCTCTTCTATATTTAAGTTTTCTAATTGTTTCTTCTTAGCTTGTATTTCCACTAATTTATATTTATCTTTACTTCGCCAATATCTTTCCTCCAAGTTTTTAATTTCTATCTCTAACTTTTCCTGTTCTGCACGTTGTTGTCTTTTTAAACTACATGTTTCTCTAATACAGATTCCTCTTGCTACAGCCTTCATGGTGTCCCAAATGACTGACCCAGCTGTTCCTCCTTTTTCATTAATTTCCCATGACTCCGACAGTTCCTTCCGAATTTTATCTACTATTTTATTGTATTTCAATATCTTTGTGTTCAACTTCCATCTATATGCCTCTTTATAATCTTTCTTAACTATAAATTCTAAACTTAACAAGGCATGATCAGTTACTTTTATTACCCCCATTTCCATTTTACAAATCCTCGTTGCAAAGTCTTTTGAAACAAATATATGATCTATCCTGGAGTATGTATGATGAACTGGGGAAAAGTATGAAAATCCAGGCCTATTCCCGTTAAGTAAGCGCCACGAATCTAAATAATCATTTTCTTTTACTAACTTATTCAATATAGTCATATTGTTCCTCTTTTCAGCATTAGTGGGATTTGACCTGTCCCTTTTATTATCCATAACCATATTAAAATCCCCAGCTAATATAGCATACCCCTCCTTAAATTCTTCTATTTCTTTAAACAACTTTATAAAAAACTCTCTATGCCTCTCATTTGGGGCATAAACATTAATCAAAGTATAGACCTTTCCCTCAATTTTACCTTTTAACATAAGATATCTACCCTTATCATCCTTTTTTACCTCTTCTAATGTAAACCCACTTTTTTTTGAAATCAAAGTGGCCACTCCATTTTTTTTTGATGTCCCTAATGACTTTTCATAATAGGCTAACCACTTTAATTTTATCATATTCGAATTCTCGGAGCCTTGGTGTGTCTCTTGGATCATTATAATATCTGATCCTTCTTTATTAAGCATTTGTTCTATTCTCTTCCTTTTCACGACTGCCCCTAAACCTTTAACATTGAGTGTTGATACCTTTATCTTTTTATCCATAATCACCCTTTTGAAATCTCTTCCGATCCCTTGTGCTCAGCAATTCAAACTTGCTTACATAAAAACACAAACTCCATACATAAAACCCCCACCGTCCTACCCCAATCCCTCCTCCCTTACCTTCCCCCCCTCCCCACCCCCCCACTCTAATCCCCCCCCATATCCCCGTGAGTCTAGTACTCCAGCCATCTACTTTAAAGGGGGAGGGGGGAGGCAGTGCTGTGCCTGGCCGGCAGGTTTCTAAATTAACATTTTTATTTGCAATTATCTCCAAACATAATTAACAATTCTCTTACTCTCCAGATGTCCCAGCCTCATTCCCTCCCCCACCCACTCCAGCCCCATCTGCTTCCCCATCCAGACCCAGCCTCTTCAGCAAATCTTTACCTTGATCCAATGAGGTTACTCTGTGTTCCCTCCTCCCATATGTAAATCTTAAAAAAACCGGGTAACCCCATGCATAAGGAATTTTATTCTTCATTAATGTTTCCGTTATTGGTTTAAGACTACGTCTCCAATTTAATGTGCGTTGAGAAAGATCATTGTAAATTTGCACTGGTTTGCCTTTACACTGTATCTGAACCTTAGATCTCAATTCTTTCATAATTTGCTCTTTTTTGTAATAGTTACCAAATTTCACCAATATGTCTCTAGTCCCTTTGTAGTTTTGCCCCCCCACACGGTGGACTCGGTCCAGATCCGATCCATCTATTGGTATGTCAGGCATCAGCTCCTTGAACCAGTTCACGATAATTTCTCTAAGATCTTCTCCTTGCGTCTCCTTCAGCTGCTTTATTCGAAGCGAAGATCTACGAGATTGATCTTCCAAAGCAATCAAACGCAATTCCCATTCTTTAAATTGTATATTAATTGATTTTTCGAAAGCCTCTTGTTTCTTCTGGTCCAGATCCGCTTTAGCCTCTATCTCTTTGATCTTATCCGAATTTTCCATCGCTTTATCCGCAATAGTACGCATTTGTTTTCTGAATTCACTCATATGCTGATCCATTTTTTTAAAAATAATAATGTTATTTTCTACTATAATAGCCTTAATTTCCATTAAAGAGGGAGGGTTACTACCACTTTCTTTTCCCCCTTCAGCCATGTTTTTTTCTTTATTTGGTATTGTATCCAAAGAGACTGGGTCTATATCTTCCTCTTCCTGTTCAACTCCAGGGGCTGTACTTTCCAGGAAGGAGAGGTAAGCCAAATTATGATTTGAAGGTTTCTTTTTTTGTATATTAAGCTTTTCCCAACTTTTGATCTTTTTTTTTTTAACGTTGGGCATGGGTCCCTTCTGGGTAGGGCATAAATCTTAGAGTCCAACTCTCTTCCTTAGCAACTTATGCTGGCTTCTCTATTATATAGCACTCACAGCTCCTTCTTCACGAGGAGGGGGGAAATATCCAGTTCACAACAGCATTCACTAGAGGGGATCAGATTTAATCATTCACAGTCTCTCAGCATCCCACATCTCCCTCACTGAATGCCAAATGCAGCTTTATTCGCCCCTTCACCCCCCCTTCTCGCCACGCCAATAAATCCAATCAACCACTTCCACCTTAGAAAGCCAGCATTTCAATCGTTCCCATGTGAGATAAAGATGAAAGGTTATAACACAAATCAATGTCCAGCAAGCGTAAATTCCTTCTTTTTAAACTGCGTCAGAGTCAGCGTTTGCTTTACATTCACTTTTGATAGAGTTGCCGTTTAGACAGACATTGCATTAATCATAGCTCATCTCACCTCCCTTCTTAAAATCTCTCCACTTTCCCAGCTCCTGTTGGTTTTATAATCATTTTCTGTCAGTTGCTCAAAGATTTATGCCCATTAGAAGAGAGATAATTGCCTTTTCCGGCAAGCGCCGTTCAGAGCCTCAGAAGAAACCCGCCATCGCTCAGGCTGCCAAGCTCCGCCCCCTGTGGCTAGTGGCTTGTGGCTAGTGGCAAGTGGCTAATGGCTACTGGCTGGTGACTAGTGGCTTTTGGCTAGTGGCTAGTGGCTAGTGGCTAGTGGCTTGTGGCTAGTGGCAAGTGACTTGTGGCTTGTGGCTTGTGGCTAGTGGTTTGTGGCTAGTGGCTAGAGACTTGTGGCTAGTGGCTAATGGCTAGTGGCTAGTGGCTTGGCTAGTGGCGTGGCTTGTTTAGTGGCTAGTGGCTAGTGGCTTGTGGCTAGTGGCTAGTGGCTAGTGGCTAGTGGCTAGTGACTTGTGGCTAGTGGCTAATGGCTAGTGGCTAGTGGCTTGGCTAGTGGCGTGGCTTGGCTAGTGGCTAGTGGCTAGTGGCTTGTGGCTAGTGGCTAGTGGCTAGTGGCTAGTGGCTTTTGGCTAGTGGCTAGTGGCTAGTGGCTAGTGGCTAGTGGCTAGTGGCTTTTGGCTAGTGGCTATTGGCTAGTGGCTAATGGCTTGTGGCTAGTGGCAAGTGGCTAGTGGCTAGTGACTAGTGGCTTTTGGCTAGTGGCTAGTGGATAGTGGCTAGTGTCTTGTGGCTAGTGGCTAGTGGCTAGTGGCTAGTGGCTAGTGGCTAGTGGGTAGTGGCTTGTGGCTAGTGGCTTGTGGCTAGTGGCTAGTGGCTAGTTGCTTGTGGCTAGTGGTAAATGGCTTGTGGCTGGTGGCTAGTGGCTTTTGGCTAGTGGCTAGTGGCTAGTGGCTAGTGGCTTGTGGCTAGTGGGTAGTGGGTAGTGGCTTTTGGCTAGTGGCTAGTGGCTAGTGGCTAGTGGCTTGTGGCTAGTGGGTAGTGGGTAGTGGCTTTTGGCTAGTGGCTAGTGGCTAGTGGCTAGTGGCTTGTGGCTAGTGGCTAGTGGCTAGTGGCTAGTGACTTGTGGCTAGTGGCTAGTGGCTAGTGGCTAGTGGCTAGTGGCTTGTGGCTAGTGGCTAGTGGCTAGTGTCTTGTGGCTAGTGGCTAGTGGCTTTTGGCTAGTGGCTTGTGGCTAGTGGCTAGTGGCTAGTGACTAGTGGCTAATGGCTAGTGGCAAGTGGCTAGTGGCTAGTGGCTTGTGGCTAGTGGCAATTGGCTAGTGGCTAGTGGCTAGTGACTAGTGGCTTTTGGCTAGTGTTTAGTGGCTAGTGGCTAGTGGCTTGTGGCTAGTGGCTAGTGGATAGTGGCTAGTGGCTAGTGGCTAGTGGATAGTGGCTAGTGGCTTTTGGCTAGTGGCTAGTGGCTAGTGGCTAGTGGCTAGTGGCTTGTGGCTAACGGCTAAAGACTTGTGGCTAGTGGCTAGTGGCTAGTGGCTAGTGGCTAGTGACTAATGGCTAGTGGCTAGTGGCTAGTGGCTTTTGGCTACTGACTAGTGGCTAGTGGCTAGTGGCTAGTGTCTTGTGGCTAGTGGCTAGTGGCTAGTGGCTAGTGGCTAGTGGCTTGTGGCTAGTGGCTAGTGGCTAGTGTCTTGTGGCTAGTGGCTAGTGGCTAGTGGCTTGTGGCTAGTGGCAAGTGGCTAGTGGCTAGTGACTAGTGGCTTTTGGCTTGTGGCTAGGAGGTAGTGGCTAGTGGCTTGTGGCTAGTGGCTAGTGGGTAGTGGCTAGTGGCTAGTGGCTAGTGGCTTGTGGCTAGTGGCAATTGGCTAGTGGCTAGTGGGTAGTGACTAGTGGCTTTTGGCTAGTGGCTAGTGGCTAGTGGCTAGTGACTTGTGGCTAGTGGCTAATGGCTAGTGGGTAGTGGCTTGGCTAGTGGCGTGGCTTGGCTAGTGGCTAGTGGCTAGTGGCTTGTGGCTAGTGGCTAGTGGCTAGTGGTTAGTGGCTTTTGGCTAGTGGCTAGTGGCTAGTGGCTAGTGGCTAGTGTCTTTTGGCTAGTGGCTAGTGGCTAGTGGCTAATGGCTTGTGGCTAGTGGCAAGTGGCTAGTGGCTAGTGACTAGTGGCTTTTGGCTAGTGGCTAGTGGCTAGTGTCTTGTGGCTAGTGGCTAGTGGCTAGTGGCTAGTGGCTAGTGGCTAGTGGGTAGTGGGTTGTGGCTAGTGGCTTGTGGCTAGTGGCTAGTGGCTAGTGGCTTGTGGCTAGTGGTAAATGGCTTGTGGCTGGTGGCTAGTGGCTTTTGGCTAGTGGCTAGTGGCTAGTGGCTAGTGGCTAGTGGCTTGTGGCTAGTGGGTAGTCTGTAGTGGCTTTTGGCTAGTGGCTAGTGGCTAGTGGCTTGTGGCTAGTGGGTAGTGGGTAGTGGTGTTTGGCTAGTGGCTAGTGGCTAGTGGCTAGTGGCTAGTGGCTTGTGGCTAGTGGCTAGTGGCTAGTGGCTAGTGACTTGTGGCTAGTGGCTAGTGGCTAGTGGCTAGTGGCTAGTGGCTAGTGGCTTGTGGCTAGTGGCTAGTGGCTAGTGTCTTGTGGCTAGTGGCTAGTGGCTAGTGGCTAGTGGCTAGTGGCTTGTGGCTAGTGGCTAGTGGTTTGTGGCTAGTGGCTAGAGACTTGTGGCTAGTGGCTAATGGCTAGTGGCTAGTGGCTTGGCTAGTGGCGTGGCTTGTTTAGTGGCTAGTGGCTAGTGGCTAGTGGCTTTTGGCTAGTGGCTAGTGGCTAGTGGCTAGTGACTTGTGGCTAGTGGCTAATGGCTAGTGGCTAGTGGCTTGGCTAGTGGCGTGGCTTGGCTAGTGGCTAGTGGCTAGTGGCTTGTGGCTAGTGGCTAGTGGCTAGTGGCTAGTGGGTAGTGGGTAGTCGCTTGTGGCTAGTGGCAAGTGGCTTGTGGCTAGTGGCTAGTGGCTAGTGGCTTGTGGCTAGTGGCAATTGGCTAGTGGCTAGTGGGTAGTGACTAGTTGCTTTTGGCTAGTGGCTAGTGGCTAGTGGCTAGTGGCTAGTGACATGTGGCTAGTGGCTAATGGCTAGTGGCTAGTGGCTTGGCTAGTGGCGTGGCTTGGCTTGTGGCTAGTGGCTAGTGGCTTGTGGCTTTTGGCTAGTGGCTAGTGGCTAGTGGCTAGTGGCTTTTGGCTAGTGGCTAGTGGTTAGTGGCTAATGGCTTGTGGCTAGTGGCAAGTGGCTAGTGGCTAGTGACTAGTGGCTTTTGGCTAGTGGCTAGTGGCTAGTGGCTAGTGTCTTGTGGCTTGTGGCTAGTGGCTAGTGGCTAGTGGCTAGTGGCTAGTGGCTAGTGGGTAGTGGCTTGTGGCTAGTGGTAAATGGCTTGTGGCTGGTGGCTAGTGGCTTTTGGCTAGTGGCTAGTGGCTAGTGGCTAGTGGCTTGTGGCTAGTGGGTAGTGGGTAGTTGCTTTTGGCTAGTGGCTAGTGGCTAGTGGCTTGTGGCTAGTGGGTAGTGGGTAGTGGCTTTTGGCTAGTGGCTAGTGGCTAGTGGCTAGTGGCTAGTGGCTAGTGACTTGTGGCTAGTGGCTAGTGGCTAGTGGCTAGTGGCTAGTGGCTAGTGGCTAGTGGCTTGTGGCTAGTGGCTAGTGGCTAGTGTCTTGTGGCTAGTGGCTAGTGGCTAGTAGCTTGTGGCTAGTGGTAAGTGGCTAGTGGCTAGTGACTAGTGGCTTTTGGCTAGTGGCTAGGAGGTAGTGGCTAGTGGCTTGTGGCTAGTGGCTAGTGGGTAGTGGCTAGTGGCTAGTGGCTAGTGGCTAGTGGCTTGTGGCTAGTGGCAATTGGCTAGTGGCTAGTGGGTAGTGACTAGTGGCTTTTGGCTAATGGCTAGTGGCTAGTGGCTAGTGACTTGTGGCTAGTGGCTAATGGCTAGTGGCTAGTGGCTTGGCTAGTGGCGTGGCTTGGCTAGTGGCTAGTGGCTAGTGGCTTGTGGCTAGTGGCTAGTGGCTAGTGGCTAGTGGCTTTTGGCTAGTGGCGAGTGGCTAGTGGCTAGTGGCTAGTGGCTAGTGGGTAGTGGCTAGTGGCTAGTGGCTAGTGGCTAGTGGCTTGTGGCTAGTGGCAATTGGCTAGTGGCTAGTGGGTAGTGACTAGTGGCTTTTGGCTAATGGCTAGTGGCTAGTGGCTAGTGGCTTGTGGCTAGTGGGTAGTGGGTAGTGGCGTTTGGCTAGTGGCTAGTGGCTAGTGGCTAGTGACTAGTGGCTTTTGGCTAGTGGCTAGGAGGTAGTGGCTAGTGGCTTGTGGCTAGTGGCTAGTGGGTAGTGGCTAGTGGCTTGTGGCTAGTGGCTAGTGGGTAGTGGCTAGTGGCTAGTGGCTAGTGGCTAGTGGCTTGTGGCTAGTGGCAATTGGCTAGTGGCTAGTGGGTAGTGACTAGTGGCTTTTGGCTAATGGCTAGTGGCTAGTGGCTAGTGACTTGTGGCTAGTGGCTAATGGCTAATGGCTAGTGGCTAGTGGCTTGGCTAGTGGCGTGGCTTGGCTAGTGGCTAGTGGCTAGTGGCTTGTGGCTAGTGGCTAGTGGCTAGTGGCTAGTGGCTTTTGGCTAGTGGCGAGTGGCTAGTGGCTAGTGGCTAGTGGCTAGTGGGTAGTGGCTAGTGGCTAGTGGCTAGTGGCTAGTGGCTTGTGGCTAGTGGCAATTGGCTAGTGGCTAGTGGGTAGTGACTAGTGGCTTTTGGCTAATGGCTAGTGGCTAGTGGCTAGTGGCTTGTGGCTAGTGGGTAGTGGGTAGTGGCGTTTGGCTAGTGGCTAGTGGCTAGTGGCTAGTGACTAGTGGCTTTTGGCTAGTGGCTAGGAGGTAGTGGCTAGTGGCTTGTGGCTAGTGGCTAGTGGGTAGTGGCTAGTGGCTAGTGGCTAGTGGCTAGTGGCTTGTGGCTAGTGGCAATTGGCTAGTGGCTAGTGGGTAGTGACTAGTGGCTTTTGGCTAATGGCTAGTGGCTAGTGGCTAGTGACTTGTGGCTAGTGGCTAGTGGCTTTTGGCTAGTGTCTAGTGGCTAGTGTCTAGTGGCTAGTGGCTAGTGGCTTTTGGCTAGTGGCTAGTGGCTAGTGGCTAGTGGCTTATGGCTAGTGGCTAGAGACTTGTGGCTTGTGTCTAGTGGCTAGTGGCTAGTGGCTAGTGGCTAGTGGCTAGTGGCTAGGCTAATGGCGTGGCTTGGCTAGTGGCTGGTGGCTAGTGCCTTGTGGCTAGTGGCTAGTGGCTAGTGGCTAGTGGCAAGTGGCTTCGCTAGTGGCGTGGCTAGTGGCTAGTGGCTAGTGGCTAGTGGCTTGTGGCTAGTGGCTAGTGGCTTTTGGCTAGTGGCTAGTGGCTAGTGGATAGTGGCTAGTGGCTTTTGGCTAGTGGCTAGTGGCTAGTGGCTAGTGGCTAGTGACTTGTGGCTAGTGGCTAGAGACTTGTGGCTAGTGGCTAGTGGCTAGTGGCTAGCGGCTAGTGACTAGTGGCTAGTGGCTAGTGGCTAGTGACTTTTGGCTAGTGACTAGTGGCTAGTGGCTAGTGGCTAGTGGCTAGTGGCTTGTGGCTAGCGGCTAGAGACTTTTGGCTAGTGGCTAATGGCTAGTGGCTAGTGGCTTGGCTAGTGGCTAGTGGCTAGTGGCTAGTGGCTTGTGGCTAGTGGCTAGTGGCTAGTGACTAGTGGCTGGTGACTAGTGGCTTTTGGCTAGTGGCTAGTGGCTAGTGGCTTGTGGCTAGTGGCTAGTGACTTGTGGCTTGTGGCTAGTGGCTAGTGGTTTGTGGCTAGTGGCTAGAGACTTGTGGCTAGTGGCTAATGGCTAGTGGCTAGTGGCTTGGCTAGTGGCGTGGCTTGTTTAGTGGCTAGTGGCTAGTGGCTTGTGGCTAGTGGCTAGTGGCTAGCTGCTAGTGGCTAGTGGCTTGTGGCTAGTGGCTAGTTGATAGTGGCTAGTGACTTGTGGCTAGTGGCTAGTGGCTAGTGGCTAGAGGCTAGTGGCTTGTGGCTAGTGGCTAGTTGCTAGTGGCTAGTGACTTGTGGCTAGTGGCTAGTGGCTAGTGGCTAGTGGCTAGTGGGTAGTGGGTAGTCGCTTGTGGCTAGTGGCAAGTGGCTAGTGGCTAGTGGCTAGTGGCTAGTGGCTTGTGGCTAGTGGCAATTGGCTAGTGGCTAGTGGGTAGTGACTAGTGGCTTTTGGCTAGTGGCTAGTGGCTAGTGGCTAGTGGCTAGTGGCTAGTGGCTAGTGATTTGTGGCTAGTGGCTAATGGCTAGTGGCTAGTGGCTTGGCTAGTGGCGTGGCTTGGCTAGTGGCTAGTGGCTTGTGGCTAGTGGCTAGTGGCTAGTGGCTAGTGGCTTTTGGCTAGTGGCTAGTGGCTAGTGGCTAGTGTCTTGTGGCTAGTGGCTAGTGGCTAGTGGCTAGTGGCTAGTGGGTAGTGGGTTGTGGCTAGTGGCTTATGGCTAGTGGCTAGTGGCTAGTTGCTTGTGGCTAGTGTTAAATGGCTTGTGGCTGGTGGCTAGTGGCTTTTGGCTAGTGGCTAGTGGCTAGTGGCTAGTGGCTTGTGGCTAGTGGGTAGTGGCTTTTGGCTAGTGGCTAGTGGCTAGTGGCTTGTGGCTAGTGGGTAGTGGGTAGTGGCGTTTGGCTAGTGGCTAGTGGCTAGTGGCTAGTGGCTAGTGGCTTGTGGCTAGTGACTTGTGGCTAGTGGCTAGTGGCTAGTGGCTAGTGGCTAGTGGCTAGTGGCTTGTGGCTAGTGGCTAGTGGCTAGTGTCTTGTGGCTAGTGGCTAGTGGCTAGTGGCTAGTGGCAAGTGGCTAGTGGCTAGTGACTAGTGGCTTTTGGCTAGTGGCTAGGAGGTAGTGGCTAGTGGCTTGTGGCTAGTGGCTAGTGGTTAGTGGCTAGTGGCTAGTGGCTAGTGGCTAGTGGCTAGTGGCTAATGGCTTGTGGCTAGTGGCAAGTTGCTAGTGACTAGTGGCTTTTGGCTAGTGGCTAGTGGCTAGTGGCTAGTGGCTTCTGCCTAGTGGGTAGTGGGTAGTGGCTTGTGGCTAGTGGGTAGTGGGTAGTGGCGTTTGGCTAGTGGCTAGTGGCTAGTGGCTAGTGGCTAGTGGCTTGTGGCTAGTGGCTAGTGGCTAGTGGCTAGTGACTTGTGGCTATTGGCTAGTGGCTAGTGGCTAGTGGCTAGTGGCTAGTGGCTTGTGGCTAGTGGCTAGTGGCTAGTGACTTGTGGCTAGTGGCTGGTGGCTAGTGGCTAGTGGCTAGTGGCTAGTGGCTATTGACTAGTGGCTTGTGGCTAGCGGCTAGGAGGTAGTGGCTAGTGGCTTGTGGCTAGTGGCTAGTGGCTAGAGACTTGTGGCTAGTGGCTAGTGGCTAGTGGCTAGTGGCTAGTGACTAGTGGCTAGTGGCTAGTGGCTAGTGGCTTTTGGCTAGTGACTAGTGGCTAGTGGCTAGTGGCTAGTGGCTAGTGGCTTGTGGCTAGTGGCTAGAGAATTTTGGCTAGTGGCTAATGGCTAGTGGCTAGTGGCTTGGCTAGTGGCTAGTGGCTAGTGACTAGTGGCTAGTGGCTAGTGGCTAGTGGTTTGTGGCTAGTGGCTAGTGGCTAGTGGCAAGTGGCTCTTGGCTAGTGGCTAGTGGCTAGTGGCTAGTGGCTAGTGGCTAGTGGCTAGTGGCTTTTGGCTAGTGGCTAGTGGCTAGTGGCTAGTGGCTAGTGGCTTGTGGCTACTGGCAAGTGGCTAGTGGCTAGTGGCTGGTGACTAGTGGCTTTTGGCTAGTGGCTAGTGGCTAGTGGCTAGTGGCTTGTGGCTAGTGGCTAGTGGCTTGTGGCTTGTGGCTAGTGGCTACTGGTTTGTGGCTAGTGGCTAGAGACTTGTGGCTAGTGGCTAATGGCTAGTGGCTAGTGGCTTGGCTAGTGGCGTGGCTTGTTTAGTGGCTAGTGGCTAGTGGCTTGTGGCTAGTGGCTAGTGGCTAGTGTCTAGTGGCTTTTGGCTAGTGGCTAGTGGCTAGTGGCTAGTGGGTAGTGGCTTTTGGCTAGTGGCTAGTGGCTAGTGGCTAGTGGCTAGTGGCTAGTGGCTAGGCTAATGGCGTGGCTTGGCTAGTGGCTGGTGGCTAGTGCCTTGTGGCTAGTGGCTAGTGGCTAGTGGCTAGTGGCAAGTGGCTTCGCTAGTGGCGTGGCTAGTGGCTAGTGGCTAGTGGCTAGTGGCTTGTGGCTAGTGGCTAGTGGCTTTTGGCTAGTGGCTAGTGGCTAGTGGATAGTGGCTAGTGGCTTTTGGCTAGTGGCTAGTGGCTAGTGGCTAGTGGCTAGTGGCTTGTGGCTCATGGCTAGAGACTTGTGGCTAGTGGCTAGTGGCTAGTGGGTAGTGGCGAGTGACTAGTGGCTAGTGGCTAGTGGCTAGTGGCTTTTGGCTAGTGACTAGTGGCTAGTGGCTAGTGGCTAGTGTCTTGTGGCTAGTGGCTAGTGGCTCGTGGCTAGTGGCTAGTGGCTTGTGGCTAGTGGCAAGTGGCTAGTGGCTAGTGACTAGTGGCTTTTGGCTAGTGGCTAGGACGTAGTGGCTAGTGGCTTGTGGCTAGTGGCTAGTGGGTAGTGGCTAGTGGCTAGTGGCTAGTGGCTTGTGGCTAGTGGCAATTGGCTAGTGGCTAGTGGGTAGTGACTAGTGGCTTTTGGCTAGTGGCTAGTTGCTAGTGGCTAGTGGCTAGTGGCTTGTGGCTAGCGGCTAGAGACTTTTGGCTAGTGGCTAGGAGGTAGTGGCTAGTGGCTTGGCTAGTGGCTAGTGGCTAGTGGCTTGTGGCTAGTGGCTTGTGGCTAGTGGCTAGTGGCTAGTGACTAGTGGCTGGTGACTAGTGGCTTTTGGCTAGTGGCTAGTGGCTAGCGGCTAGTGGCTTGTGGCTAGTGGCTAGTGACTTGTGGTTTGTGGCTAGTGACTAGTGGTTTGTGGCTAGTGGCTAGAGACTTGTGGATAGTGGCTAATGGCTAGTGGCTAGTGGCTTGGCTAGTGGCGTGGCTTGTTTAGTGGCTAGTGGCTAGTGGCTTGTGGCTAGTGGCTAGTGGCTAGCGGCTAGTGGCTAGTGGCTTGTGGCTAGTGGCTAGTTGATAGTGGCTAGTGACTTGTGGCTAGTTGCTAGTGGCTAGTGGCTAGTGGCTAGTGGCTTGTGGCTAGTGGCTAGTTGCTAGAGGCTAGTGACTTGTGGCTAGTGGCTAGTGGCTAGTGGCTAGTGGCTAGTGGGTAGTGGGTAGTCGCTTGTGGCTAGTGGCAAGTGGCTAGTGGCTAGTGGCTAGTGGCTAGTGGGTAGTGGCATTTGGCTAGTGGCTAGTGGCTAGTGGCTAGTGGCTAGTGGCTTGTGGCTAGTGGCTAGTGGCTAGTGGCTAGTGACTTGTGGCTAGTGGCTAGTGGCTAGTGGCTAGTGGCTAGTGGCTTGTGACTAGTGGCTAGTGGCTAGTGTCTTGTGGCTAGTGGCTAGTGGCTAGTGGCTAGTGGCTAGTGGCAAGTGGCTAGTGGATAGTGACTAGTGGCTTTTGGCTAGTGGCTAGGAGGTAGTGGCTAGTGGCTTGTGGCTAGTGGCTAGTGGCTAGTGGCTAGTGGCTAGTGGCTAGTGGCTAATGGCTTGTGGCTAGTGGCAAGTGGCTAGTGACTAGTGGATTTTGGCTAGTGGCTAGTGGCTAGTGGCTAGTGGCTTCTGGCTAGTGGGTAGTGGGTAGTGGCTTTTGGCTAGTGGCTAGTGGCTAGTGGCTAGTGGCTTGTTGCTAATGGGTAGTGGGTGGTGGGTAGTGGCTTTTGGCTAGTGGCTAGTGGCTAGTGGCTAGTGGCTAGTGGCTTGTGGCTAGTGGCTAGTGGCTAGTGGCTAGTGACTTGTTGCTAGTGGCTGGTGGCTAGTGGCTAGTGGCTAGTGGCTAGTGGCTAGTGGCTTGTGGCTAGTGGCTAGTGGCTAGTGTCTTGTGGCTAGTGGTTAGTGGCTAGTGGCTAGTGGCTAGTGGCTTGTGGCTAGTGGCTAGTGGCTAGTTGCTTGTGGCTAGTGGTAAATGGCTTGTGGCTGGTGGCTAGTGGCTTTTGGCTAGTGGCTAGTCTCTAGTGGCTTGTGGCTAGTGGGTAGTGGGTAGTGGCTTTTGGCTAGTGGCTAGTGGCTAGTGGCTAGTGGCTAGTGGCTTGTGGCTAGTGGCTAGTGGCTAGTGGCTAGTGACTTGTGGCTAGTAGCTGGTGGCTAGTGGCTAGTGGCTAGTGGCTAGTGGCTAGTGGCTTGTGGCTAGTGGCTAGTGGCTAGTGTCTTGTGGCTAGTGGCTAGTGGCTAGTGGCTAGTGGCTAGTGGCAAGTGGCTAGTGGCTAGTGACTAGTTGCTTTTGGCTAGTGGCTAGGAGGTAGTGGCTAGTGGCTAGTGGATTGTGGTTAGTGGTTAGTGGCTAGTGGCTTTTGGCTAGTGGCTAGTGGTTAGTGGCTAGTGGCTAGTGGCTTGTGGCTAGTGGCAAGTGGCTAGTGGCTAGTGGCTAGTGACTCATGGCTTTTGGCTAGTGGCTAGTGGCTAATGGCTAGTGGCTAGTGACTAGTGGCTTTTGGCTAGTGGCTAGTGGCTAGTGGCTAGTGGCTAGTGGCTTGTGGCTAGTGGCTAGTTGCTAGTGGCTAGTGACTTGTGGCTAGTGGCTAGTGGATAGTTGCTAGTGGCTTGTGGCTAGTGGCTTGTGGATAGTGGCTAGAGGCTAGTGGCTTATGGCTAGTGGTTAATGGCTTTTGGCTGGTGGCTAGCGGCTAATGGCTAGTGGCTTGTGGCTAGTGGCTAGTGGCTTTTGGCTAGTGGCTAGTGGCTAGTGGCTAGTGGCTAGTGGCTAGTGGCTTTTGGCTAGTGGCTAGTGGCTAGTGGCTAGTGGCTAGTGGCTAGTGGCTTATGGCTAGTGGCTAGAGACTTGTGGCTTGTGTCTAGTGCCTTGTGGCTAGTGGCAATTGGTTAGTGGCTAGTGGGTAGTGACTAGTGGCTTTTGGCTAGTGGCTAGTGGCTAGTGGCTAGTGGCTAGTGGCTAGTGGCTAGTGACTTGTGGCTAGTGGCTAATGGCTAGTGGCTAGTGGCTTGGCTAGTGGCGTGGCTTGGCTAGTGGCTAGTGGCTAGTGGCTTGTGGCTAGTGGCTAGTGGCTAGTGGCTAGTGGCTTTTGGCTAGTGGCTAGTGGCTAGTGGCTAGTGGCTAGTGGCTAGTGGCTTTTGGCTAGTGGCTATTGGCTAGTGGCTAATGGCTTGTGGCTAGTGGCAAGTGGCTAGTGGCTAGTGACTAGTGGCTTTTGGCTATTGGCTAGTGGATAGTGGCTAGTGTCTTGTGGTTAGTGGCTAGTGGCTAGTGGCTAGTGGCTAGTGGCTAGTGGCTAGTGGCTTGTGGCTAGTGGCTTGTGGCTAGTGGCTAGTGGCTAGTTGCTTGTGGCTAGTGGTAAATGGCTTGTGGCTGGTGGCTAGTGGCTTTTGGCTAGTGGCTAGTGGCTAGTGGCTAGTGGCTTGTGGCTAGTGGGTAGTGGGTAGTGGCTTTTGGCTAGTAGCTAGTGGCTAGTGGCTTATGCCTAGTGGGTAGTGGGTAGTGGCTTTTGGCTAGTGGCTAGTGGCTAGTGGCTAGTGGCTTGTGGCTAGTGGCTAGTGGCTAGTGGCTAGAGACTTGTGGCTAGTGGCTAGTGGCTAGTGGCTAGTGGCTAGTGGCTAGTGGCTTGTGGCTAGTGGCTAGTGGCTAGTGTCTTGTGGCTAGTGGCTAGTGGCTAGTGGCTTGTGGCTAGTGGCAAGTGGCTAGTGGCTAGTGACTAGTGGCTTTTGGCTAGTGGCTAGGAGGTAGTGGCTAGTGGCTTGTGGCTAGTGGGTAGCGGGTAGTGGCTAGTGGCTAGTGGCTAGTGGCTGGTGGCTAGTGGGTTGTGGCTAGTGGCTAGTGGCTAGTGTCTTGTGGCTAGTGGCTAGTGGCTAGTGGCTAGTGGCTAGTGGCAAGTGGCTAGTGGATAGTGACTAGTGGCTTTTGGCTAGTGGCTAGGAGGTAGTGGCTAGTGGCTTGTGGCTTGTGGCTAGTGGCTAGTGGTTAGTGGCTAGTGGCTAGTGGCTAGTGGCTAGTGGCTAGTGGCTAGTGGCTAGTGGCTAGTGGCTAATGGCTTGTGGCTAGTGGCAAGTGGCTAGTGACTAGTGGATTTTGGCTAGTGGCTAGTGGCTAGTGGCTAGTGGCTTCTGGCTAGTGGGTAGTGGGTAGTGGCTTTTGGCTAGTGGCTAGTGGCTAGTGACTAGTGGCTTGTTGCTAGTGGGTAGTGGGTAGTGGGTAGTGGCTTTTGGCTAGTGGCTAGTGGCTAGTGGCTAGTGGCTAGTGGCTTGTGGCTAGTGGCTAGTGGCTAGTGGCTAGTGACTTGTTGCTAGTGGCTGGTGGCTAGTGGCTAGTGGCTAGTGTCTAGTGGCTTGTGGCTAGTGGCTAGTGGCTAGTGTCTTGTGGCTAGTGGCTAGTGGCTAGTGGCTAGTGGCTAGTGGCTAGTGGCTTGTGGCTAGTGGCTAGTGGCTAGTTGCTTGTGGCTAGTGGTAAATGGCTTGTGGCTGGTGGCTAGTGGCTTTTGGCTAGTGGCTAGTGGCTAGTGGCTTGTGGCTAGTGGGTAGTGGGTAGTGGCTTTTGGCTAGTGGCTAGTGGCTAGTGGCTAGTGGCTTGTGGCTAGTGGCTAGTGGCTAGTGGCTAGTGACTTGTGGCTAGTAGCTGGTGGCTAGTGGCTAGTGGCTAGTGGCTAGTGGCTAGTGTCTTGTGGCTAGTGGCTAGTGGCTAGTGGCTAGTGGCTAGTGGCAAGTGGCTAGTGGCTAGTGACTAGTTGCTTTTGGCTAGTGGCTAGGAGGTAGTGGCTAGTGGCTAGTGGATTGTGGTTAGTGGTTAGTGGCTATTGGCTTTTGGTTAGTGGCTAGTGGTTAGTGGCTAGTGGCTAGTGGCTTGTGGCTAGTGGCAAGTGGCTAGTGGCTAGTGGCTAGTGACTCATGGCTTTTGGCTAGTGGCTAGTGGCTAATGGCTAGTGGCTAGTGGCTTGTGGTTAGTGGTTAGTGGCTAGTGGCTAGTGGCTTGGCTAGTGGCGTGGCTTGTCTAGTGGCTAGTGACTAGTGGCTTTTGGCTAGTGGCTAGTGGCTAGTGGCTAGTGGCTAGTGGCTTGTGGCTAGTGGCTAGTTGCTAGTGGCTAGTGACTTGTGGCTAGTGGCTAGTGGCTAGTGGCTAGTGGCTTGTGGCTAGTGGCTTGTGGATAGTGGCTAGAGGCTAGTGGCTTATGGCTAGTGGTTAATGGCTTTTGGCTGGTGGCTAGCGGCTAATGGCTAGTGGCTTGTGGCTAGTGGCTAGTGGCTTTTGGCTAGTGGCTAGTGGCTAGTGGCTAGTGGCTAGTGGCTAGTGGCTTTTGGCTAGTGGCTAGTGGCTAGTGGCTAGTGGCTAGTGGCTTATGGCTAGTGGCTAGAGACTTGTGGCTTGTGTCTAGTGCCTTGTGGCTAGTGGCAATTGGCTAGTGGCTAGTGGGTAGTGACTAGTGGCTTTTGGCTAGTGGCTAGTGGCTAGTGGCTAGTGGCTAGTGGCTAGTGGCTAGTGACTTGTGGCTAGTGGCTAATGGCTAGTGGCTAGTGGCTTGGCTAGTGGCGTGGCTTGGCTAGTGGCTAGTGGCTAGTGGCTTGTGGCTAGTGGCTAGTGGCTAGTGGCTTTTGGCTAGTGGCTAGTGGCTAGTGGCTAGTGGCTAGTGGCTAGTGGCTTTTGGCTAGTGGCTATTGGCTAGTGGCTAATGGCTTGTGGCTAGTGGCAAGTGGCTAGTGGCTAGTGACTAGTGGCTTTTGGCTATTGGCTAGTGGATAGTGGCTAGTGTCTTGTGGCTAGTGGCTAGTGGCTAGTGGCTAGTGGCTAGTGGCTAGTGGCTAGTGGGTAGTGGCTTGTGGCTAGTGGCTTGTGGCTAGTGGCTAGTGGCTAGTTGCTTGTGGCTAGTGGTAAATGGCTTGTGGCTGGTGGCTAGTGGCTTTTGGCTAGTGGCTAGTGGCTAGTGGCTAGTGGCTTGTGGCTAGTGGGTAGTGGGTAGTGGCTTTTGGCTAGTGGCTAGTGGCTAGTGGCTTGTGGCTAGTGGGTAGTGGCTAGTGGCTTTTGTCTAGTGGCTAGTGGCTAGTGGCTAGTGTCTTGTGGCTAGTGGCTAGTGGCTAGTGGCTAGTGACTTGTGGCTAGTGGCTAGTGGGTAGTGGCTAGTGGCTAGTGGCTAGTGGCTAGTGGCTTGTGGCTAGTGGCTAGTGGCTAGTGGCTAGTGTCTTGTGGCTAGTGGCTAGTGGCTAGTGGCTTGTGGCTAGTGGCAAGTGGCTAGTGGCTAGTGACTAGTGGCTTTTGGCTAGTGGCTAGGAGGTAGTGGCTAGTGGCTTGTGGCTAGTGGGTAGCGGGTAGTGGCTAGTGGCTAGTGGCTAGTGGCTTGTGGCTAGTGGCAATTGGCTAGTGGCTAGTGGGTAGTGACTAGTGGCTTTTGGCTAGTGGCTAGTGGCTAGTGGCTAGTGACTTGTGGCTAGTGGCTAATGGCTAGTGGCTAGTGGCTTGGCTAGTGGCGTGGCTTGGCTAGTGGCTTGTGGCTAGTGGCTAGTGGCTAGTGGCTTTTGGCTATTGGCTATTGGCTAGTGGCTAGTGGCTAGTGGCTTTTGGCTAGTGGCTAGTGGCTAGTGGCTAATGGCTTGTGGCTAGTGGCAAGTGGCTAGTGGCTAGTGACTAGTGGCTTTTGGCTAGTGGCTAGTGGCTAGTGGCTAGTGTCTTGTGGCTAGTGGCTAGTGGCTAGTGGCTAGTGGCTAGTGGCTAGTGGCTAGTGGGTAGTGGGTTGTGGCTAGTGGCTTATGGCTAGTGGCTAGTGGCTTGTTGCTTGTGGCTAGTGGTAAATGGCTTGTGGCTGGTGGCTAGTGGCTTTTGGCTAGTGGCTAGTGGCTAGTGGCTAGTGGCTTGTGGCTAGTGGGTAGTGGGTAGTGGCTTTTGGCTAGTGGCTAGTGGCTAGTGGCTTGTGGCTAGTGGGTAGTGGGTAGTGGCATTTGGCTAGTGGCTAGTGGCTAGTGGCTAGTGGCTAGTGGCTTGTGGCTAGTGGCTAGTGGCTAGTGGCTAGTGACTTGTGGCTAGTGGCTAGTGGCTAGTGGCTAGTGGCTAGTGGCTAGTGGCTAGTGGCTTGTGGCTAGTGGCTAGTGGCTAGTGCCTTGTGGCTAGTGGCTAGTGGCTAGTGGCTAGTGGCAAGTGGCTAGTGGCTAGTGACTAGTGGCTTTTGGCTAGTGGCTAGGAGGTAGTGGCTAGTGGCTTGTGGCTAGTGGCTAGTGGTTAGTGGCTAGTGGCTAGTGGCTAGTGGCTAGTGGCTAGTGGCTAATGGCTTGTGGCTAGTGGCAAGTGGCTAGTGACTAGTGGCTTTTGGCTAGTGGCTAGTGGCTAGTGGCTAGTGGCTTCTGGCTAGTGGGTAGTGGGTAGTGGCTTTTGGCTAGTGGCTAGTGGCTAGTGGCTAGTGGCTTGTTGCTAGTGGGTAGAGGGTAGTGGGTAGTGGCTTTTTGCTAGTGGCTAGTGGCTAGTGGCTAGTGGCTAGTGACTTGTGGCTAGTGGCTGGTGGCTAGTGGCTAGTGGCTAGTGTCTTGTGGCTAGTGGCTAGTGGCTAGTGGCTAGTGGCTAGTGGCTAGTGTCTTGTGGCTAGTGGCTAGTGGCTAGTGGCTAGTGGCTAGTGGCAAGTGGCTAGGGGCTAGTGGCTTGTGGCTAGTGGCTAGTGGCTAGTTGCTTGTGGCTAGTGGTAAATGGCTTGTGGCTGGTGGCTAGTGGCTTTTGGCTAGTGGCTAGTGGCTAGTGGCTTGTGGCTAGTGGGTAGTGGGTAGTGGCTTTTGGCTAGTGGCTAGTGGCTAGTGGCTAGTGGCTGGTGGCTAGTGGCTGGTGGCTAGTGGCTAGTGGCTAGTGGCTAGTGGCTAGTGGCTTGTGGCTAGTGGCTAGTGTCTTGTGGCTAGTGGCTAGTGGCTAGTGGCTAGTGGCTAGTGGCAAGTGGCTAGTGGCTAGTGACTAGTTGCTTTTGGCTAGTGGCTAGGAGGTAGTGGCTAGTGGCTAGTGGCTTGTGGCTAGTGGTTAGTGGCTAGTGGCTTTTGGCTAGTGGCTAGTGGTTAGTGGCTAGTGGCTAGTGGCTTGTGGCTAGTGGCAAGTGGCTAGTGGCTAGTGGCTAGTGACTCATGGCTTTTGGCTAGTGGCTAGTGGCTAATGGCTAGTGGCTAGTGGCTTGTGGTTAGTGGCTAGTGGCTAGTGACTTGTGGCTAGTGGCTAGTGGCTAGTGGCTTGTGGCTAGTGGCTAGAGACTTGTGGCTAGTGTCTAATGGCTAGTGGCTAGTGGCTTGGCTAGTGGCGTGGCTTGGCTAGTGGCTAGTGGCTTTTGGCTAGTGGCTTGTGGCTAGTGGCTAGTGGCTAGTGACAAGTGGCTAATGGCTAGTGGCAAGTGGCTAGTGGCTTGTGGCTAGTGGCAATTGGCTAGTGGCTAGTGGCTAGTGACTAGTGGCTTTTGGCTAGTGGCTAGTGGCTAGTGGCTAGTGACTTGTGGCTAGTGGCTAGTGGCTAGTGGCTAGTGGCTAGTGGCTAGTGGCTAGTGGCTTGTGGCTAGTGGCTAGTGGCTAGTGTCTTGTGGCTAGTGGCTAGTGGCTAGTGGCTTGTGGCTAGTGGCAAGTGGCTAGTGGCTAGTGACTAGTGGCTTTTGGCTAGTGGCTAGGAGGTAGTGGCTAGTGGCTTGTGGCTAGTGGGTAGCGGGTAGTGGCTAGTGGCTAGGGGCTAGTGGCTTGTGGCTAGTGGCAATTGGCTAGTGGCTAGTGGGTAGTGACTAGTGGCTTTTGGCTAGTGGCTAGTGGCTAGTGGCTAGTGACTTGTGGCTAGTGGCTAATGGCTAGTGGCTAGTGGCTTGGCTAGTGGCGTGGCTTGGCTAGTGGCTTGTGGCTAGTGGCTAGTGGCTAGTGGCTAGTGGCTTTTGGCTATTGGCTAGTGGCTAGTGGCTAGTGGCTAGTGGCTTTTGGCTAGTGGCTAGTGGCTAGTGGCTAATGGCTTGTGGCTAGTGGCAATTGGCTAGTGGCTAGTGACTAGTGGCTTTTGGCTAGTGGCTAGTGGCTAGTGGCTAGTGTCTTGTGGCTAGTGGCTAGTGGCTAGTGGCTAGTGGCTAGTGGCTAGTGGGTAGTGGGTTGTGGCTAGTGGCTTATGGCTAGTGGCTAGTGGCTTGTTGCTTGTGGCTAGTGGTAAATGGCTTGTGGCTGGTGGCTAGTGGCTTTTGGCTAGTGGCTAGTGGCTAGTGGCTAGTGGCTTGTGGCTAGTGGGTAGTGGGTAGTGGCTTTTGGCTAGTGGCTAGTGGCTAGTGGCTTGTGGCTAGTGGGTAGTGGGTAGTGGCATTTGGCTAGTGGCTAGTGGCTAGTGGCTAGTGGCTAGTGGCTTGTGGCTAGTGGCTAGTGGCTAGTGGCTAGTGACTTGTGGCTAGTGGCTAGTGGCTAGTGGCTAGTGGCTAGTGGCTAGTGGCTAGTGGCTAGTGGCTAGTGGCTAGTGTCTTGTGGCTAGTGGCTAGTGGCTAGTGGCTAGTGGCTAGTGGCAAGTGGCTAGTGGCTAGTGACTAGTGGCTTTTGGCTAGTGGCTAGGAGGTAGTGGCTAGTGGCTTGTGGCTAGTGGCTAGTGGTTAGTGGCTAGTTGCTAGTGGCTAGTGGCTAGTGGCTAGTGGCTAATGTCTTTTGGCTAGTGGCAAGTGGCTAGTGACTAGTGGCTTTTGGCTAGTGGCTAGTGGCTAGTGGCTAGTGGCTTCTGGCTAGTGGGTAGTGGGTAGTGGCTTTTGGCTAGTGGCTAGTGGCTAGTGGCTAGTGGCTTGTTGCTAGTGGGTAGTGGGTAGTGGGTAGTGGCTTTTGGCTAGTGGCTAGTGGCTAGTGGCTAGTGGCTAGTTACTTGTGGCTAGTGGCTGGTGGCTAGTGGCTAGTTGATAGTGGCTAGTGACTTGTGGCTAGTGGCTAGTGGCTAGTGGCTAGAGGCTAGTGGCTTGTGGCTAGTGGCTAGTTGCTAGTGGCTAGTGACTTGTGGCTAGTGGCTAGTGGCTAGTGGCTAGTGGCTAGTGGGTAGTGGGTAGTCGCTTGTGGCTAGTGGCAAGTGGCTAGTGGCTAGTGGCTTGTGGCTAGTGGCAATTGGCTAGTGGCTAGTGGGTAGTGACTAGTGGCTTTTGGCTAGTGGCTAGTGGCTAGTGGCTAGTGGCTAGTGGCTAGTGGCTAGTGATTTGTGGCTAGTGGCTAATGGCTAGTGGCTAGTGGCTTGGCTAGTGGCGTGGCTTGGCTAGTGGCTAGTGGCTTGTGGCTAGTGGCTAGTGGCTAGTGGCTAGTGGCTTTTGGCTAGTGGCTAGTGGCTAGTGGCTAGTGTCTTGTGGCTAGTGGCTAGTGGCTAGTGGCTAGTGGCTAGTGGCTAGTGGGTAGTGGGTTGTGGCTAGTGGCTTATGGCTAGTGGCTAGTGGCTAGTTGCTTGTGGCTAGTGGTAAATGGCTTGTGGCTGGTGGCTAGTGGCTTTTGGCTAGTGGCTAGTGGCTAGTGGCTAGTGGCTTGTGGCTAGTGGGTAGTGGCTTTTGGCTAGTGGCTAGTGGCTAGTGGCTAGTGGCTTGTGGCTAGTGGGTAGTGGGTAGTGGCGTTTGGCTAGTGGCTAGTGGCTAGTGGCTAGTGGCTAGTGGCTTGTGGCTAGTGACTTGTGGCTAGTGGCTAGTGGCTAGTGGCTAGTGGCTAGTGGCTAGTGGCTTGTGGCTAGTGGCTACTGGCTAGTGTCTTGTGGCTAGTGGCTAGTGGCTAGTGGCTAGTGGCAAGTGGCTAGTGGCTAGTGACTAGTGGCTTTTGGCTAGTGGCTAGGAGGTAGTGGCTAGTGGCTAGTGGCTAGTGGCTAGTGGTTAGTGGCTAGTGGCTAGTGGCTAGTGGCTAGTGGCTAGTGGCTAATGGCTTGTGGCTAGTGGCAAGTGGCTAGTGACTAGTGGCTTTTGGCTAGTGGCTAGTGGCTAGTGGCTAGTGGCTTCTGCCTAGTGGGTAGTGGGTAGTGGCTTGTGGCTAGTGGGTAGTGGGTAGTGGCGTTTGGCTAGTGGCTAGTGGCTAGTGGCTAGTGGCTAGTGGCTAGTGGCTAATGGCTAGTGGGTAGTGGCTTGGCTAGTGGCGTGGCTTGGCTAGTGGCTAGTGGCTAGTGGCTTGTGGCTAGTGGCTAGTGGCTAGTGGTTAGTGGCTTTTGGCTAGTGGCTAGTGGCTAGTGGCTAGTGGCTAGTGTCTTTTGGCTAGTGGCTAGTGGCTAGTGGCTAATGGCTTGTGGCTAGTGGCAAGTGGCTAGTGGCTAGTGACTAGTGGCTTTTGGCTAGTGGCTAGTGGCTAGTGTCTTGTGGCTAGTGGCTAGTGGCTAGTGGCTAGTGGCTAGTGGCTAGTGGGTAGTGGGTTGTGGCTAGTGGCTTGTGGCTAGTGGCTAGTGGCTAGTTGCTTGTGGCTAGTGGTAAATGGCTTGTGGCTGGTGGCTAGTGGCTTTTGGCTAGTGGCTAGTGGCTAGTGGCTAGTGGCTAGTGGCTTGTGGCTAGTGGGTAGTCTGTAGTGGCTTTTGGCTAGTGGCTAGTGGCTAGTGGCTTGTGGCTAGTGGGTAGTGGGTAGTGGTGTTTGGCTAGTGGCTAGTGGCTAGTGGCTAGTGGCTAGTGGCTTGTGGCTAGTGGCTAGTGGCTTGTGGCTAGTGACTTGTGGCTAGTGGCTAGTGGCTAGTGGCTAGTGGCTAGTGGCTAGTGGCTTGTGGCTAGTGGCTAGTGGCTAGTGTCTTGTGGCTAGTGGCTAGTGGCTAGTGGCTAGTGGCTTGTGGCTAGTGGCTAGTGGTTTGTGGCTAGTGGCTAGAGACTTGTGGCTAGTGGCTAATGGCTAGTGGCTAGTGGCTTGGCTAGTGGCGTGGCTTGTTTAGTGGCTAGTGGCTAGTGGCTAGTGGCTTTTGGCTAGTGGCTAGTGGCTAGTGGCTAGTGACTTGTGGCTAGTGGCTAATGGCTAGTGGCTAGTGGCTTGGCTAGTGGCGTGGCTTGGCTAGTGGCTAGTGGCTAGTGGCTTGTGGCTAGTGGCTAGTGGCTAGTGGCTAGTGGGTAGTGGGTAGTCGCTTGTGGCTAGTGGCAAGTGGCTTGTGGCTAGTGGCTAGTGGCTAGTGGCTTGTGGCTAGTGGCAATTGGCTAGTGGCTAGTGGGTAGTGACTAGTTGCTTTTGGCTAGTGGCTAGTGGCTAGTGGCTAGTGGCTAGTGACATGTGGCTAGTGGCTAATGGCTAGTGGCTAGTGGCTTGGCTAGTGGCGTGGCTTGGCTTGTGGCTAGTGGCTAGTGGCTTGTGGCTAGTGGCTAGTGGCTAGTGGCTAGTGGCTTTTGGCTAGTGGCTAGTGGCTAGTGGCTAGTGGCTTTTGGCTAGTGGCTAGTGGTTAGTGGCTAATGGCTTGTGGCTAGTGGCAAGTGGCTAGTGGCTAGTGACTAGTGGCTTTTGGCTAGTGGCTAGTGGCTAGTGGCTAGTGTCTTGTGGCTTGTGGCTAGTGGCTAGTGGCTAGTGGCTAGTGGCTAGTGGCTAGTGGGTAGTGGCTTGTGGCTAGTGGTAAATGGCTTGTGGCTGGTGGCTAGTGGCTTTTGGCTAGTGGCTAGTGGCTAGTGGCTAGTGGCTTGTGGCTAGTGGGTAGTGGGTAGTTGCTTTTGGCTAGTGGCTAGTGGCTAGTGGCTTGTGGCTAGTGGGTAGTGGGTAGTGGCTTTTGGCTAGTGGCTAGTGGCTAGTGGCTAGTGGCTAGTGGCTAGTGACTTGTGGCTAGTGGCTAGTGGCTAGTGGCTAGTGGCTAGTGGCTAGTGGCTAGTGGCTTGTGGCTAGTGGCTAGTGGCTAGTGTCTTGTGGCTAGTGGCTAGTGGCTAGTAGCTTGTGGCTAGTGGTAAGTGGCTAGTGGCTAGTGACTAGTGGCTTTTGGCTAGTGGCTAGGAGGTAGTGGCTAGTGGCTTGTGGCTAGTGGCTAGTGGGTAGTGGCTAGTGGCTAGTGGCTAGTGGCTAGTGGCTTGTGGCTAGTGGCAATTGGCTAGTGGCTAGTGGGTAGTGACTAGTGGCTTTTGGCTAATGGCTAGTGGCTAGTGGCTAGTGACTTGTGGCTAGTGGCTAATGGCTAGTGGCTAGTGGCTTGGCTAGTGGCGTGGCTTGGCTAGTGGCTAGTGGCTAGTGGCTTGTGGCTAGTGGCTAGTGGCTAGTGGCTAGTGGCTTTTGGCTAGTGGCGAGTGGCTAGTGGCTAGTGGCTAGTGGCTTTTGGCTAGTGGCTAGTGGCTAGTGGCTAATGGCTAGTGGCAAGTGGCTTGTGGCTAGTGACTAGTGGCTTTTGGCTAGTGGCTAGTGGCTAGTGGCTAGTGTCTTGTGGCTAGTGGCTTGTGGCTAGTGGCTAGTGGCTAGTGGCTAGTGGCTAGTGGCTAGTGGGTAGTGGCTTGTGTCTAGTGGCTTGTGGCTAGTGTCTAGTGGCTAGTTGCTTGTGGCTAGTGGTAAATGGCTTGTGGCTGGTGGCTAGTGGCTTTTGGCTAGTGGCTAGTGGCTAGTGGCTAGTGGCTTGTGGCTAGTGGGTAGTGGGTAGTGGCTTTTGGCTAGTGGCTAGTGGCTAGTGGCTTGTGGCTAGTGGGTAGTGGGTAGTGGCGTTTGGCTAGTGGCTAGTGGCTAGTGGCTAGTGGCTAGTGGCTTGTGGCTAGTGGCTAGTGGCTAGTGGCTAGTGGCTAGTGGCTTGTGGCTAGTGGTCAGAGACTTGTGGCTAGTGGCTACTGGCTAGTGACTAGTGGCTAGTGGCTAGTGGCTAGTGGCTTGTGGCTTTTGGCTAGTGACTAGTGGCTAGTGGCTAGTGGCTAGTGGCTTGTGGCTAGCGGCTAGAGACTTTTGGATAGTGGCTAATGGCTAGTGGCTTGGCTAGTGGCTAGTGGCTAGTGGCTAGTGGCTTGGCTAGTGGCGTGGCTTGTCTAGTGGATAGTGACTAGTGGCTTTTGGCTAGTGGCTAGTGGCTAGTGGCTCGTGGCTAGTGGCTTGTGGCTAGTGGCTAGTTGCTAGTGGCTAGTGACTTGTGGCTAGTGGCTAGTGGCTAGTGGCTAGTGGCTTGTGGCTAGTGGCTTGTGGATAGTGGCTAGAGGCTAGTGGCTTATGGCTAGTGGTTAATGGCTTTTGGCTGGTGGCTAGCGGCTAATGGCTAGTGGCTTGTGGCTAGTGGCTAGTGGCTTTTGGCTAGTGTCTAGTGGCTAGTGGCTAGTGGCTAGTGGCTAGTGGCTTTTGGCTAGTGGCTAGTGGCTAGTGGCTAGTGGCTTATGGCTAGTGGCTAGAGACTTGTGGCTTGTGTCTAGTGGCTAGTGGCTAGTGGCTAGTGGCTAGTGGCTAGTGGCTAGGCTAATGGCGTGGCTTGGCTAGTGGCTGGTGGCTAGTGCCTTGTGGCTAGTGGCTAGTGGCTAGTGGCTAGTGGCAAGTGGCTTCGCTAGTGGCGTGGCTAGTGGCTAGTGGCTAGTGGCTAGTGGCTTGTGGCTAGTGGCTAGTGGCTTTTGGCTAGTGGCTAGTGGCTAGTGGATAGTGGCTAGTGGCTTTTGGCTAGTGGCTAGTGGCTAGTGGCTAGTGGCTAGTGACTTGTGGCTAGTGGCTAGAGACTTGTGGCTAGTGGCTAGTGGCTAGTGGCTAGCGGCTAGTGACTAGTGGCTAGTGGCTAGTGGCTAGTGACTTTTGGCTAGTGACTAGTGGCTAGTGGCTAGTGGCTAGTGGCTAGTGGCTTGTGGCTAGCGGCTAGAGACTTTTGGCTAGTGGCTAATGGCTAGTGGCTAGTGGCTTGGCTAGTGGCTAGTGGCTAGTGGCTAGTGGCTTGTGGCTAGTGGCTAGTGGCTAGTGACTAGTGGCTGGTGACTAGTGGCTTTTGGCTAGTGGCTAGTGGCTAGTGGCTAGTGGCTTGTGGCTAGTGGCTAGTGACTTGTGGCTTGTGGCTAGTGGCTAGTGGTTTGTGGCTAGTGGCTAGAGACTTGTGGCTAGTGGCTAATGGCTAGTGGCTAGTGGCTTGGCTAGTGGCGTGGCTTGTTTAGTGGCTAGTGGCTAGTGGCTTGTGGCTAGTGGCTAGTGGCTAGCTGCTAGTGGCTAGTGGCTTGTGGCTAGTGGCTAGTTGATAGTGGCTAGTGACTTGTGGCTAGTGGCTAGTGGCTAGTGGCTAGAGGCTAGTGGCTTGTGGCTAGTGGCTAGTTGCTAGTGGCTAGTGACTTGTGGCTAGTGGCTAGTGGCTAGTGGCTAGTGGCTAGTGGGTAGTGGGTAGTCGCTTGTGGCTAGTGGCAAGTGGCTAGTGGCTAGTGGCTAGTGGCTAGTGGCTTGTGGCTAGTGGCAATTGGCTAGTGGCTAGTGGGTAGTGACTAGTGGCTTTTGGCTAGTGGCTAGTGGCTAGTGGCTAGTGGCTAGTGGCTAGTGGCTAGTGATTTGTGGCTAGTGGCTAATGGCTAGTGGCTAGTGGCTTGGCTAGTGGCGTGGCTTGGCTAGTGGCTAGTGGCTTGTGGCTAGTGGCTAGTGGCTAGTGGCTAGTGGCTTTTGGCTAGTGGCTAGTGGCTAGTGGCTAGTGTCTTGTGGCTAGTGGCTAGTGGCTAGTGGCTAGTGGCTAGTGGCTAGTGGGTAGTGGGTTGTGGCTAGTGGCTTATGGCTAGTGGCTAGTGGCTAGTTGCTTGTGGCTAGTGGTAAATGGCTTGTGGCTGGTGGCTAGTGGCTTTTGGCTAGTGGCTAGTGGCTAGTGGCTAGTGGCTTGTGGCTAGTGGGTAGTGGCTTTTGGCTAGTGGCTAGTGGCTAGTGGCTTGTGGCTAGTGGGTAGTGGGTAGTGGCGTTTGGCTAGTGGCTAGTGGCTAGTGGCTAGTGGCTAGTGGCTTGTGGCTAGTGACTTGTGGCTAGTGGCTAGTGGCTAGTGGCTAGTGGCTAGTGGCTAGTGGCTTGTGGCTAGTGGCTAGTGGCTAGTGTCTTGTGGCTAGTGGCTAGTGGCTAGTGGCTAGTGGCAAGTGGCTAGTGGCTAGTGACTAGTGGCTTTTGGCTAGTGGCTAGGAGGTAGTGGCTAGTGGCTTGTGGCTAGTGGCTAGTGGTTAGTGGCTAGTGGCTAGTGGCTAGTGGCTAGTGGCTAGTGGCTAATGGCTTGTGGCTAGTGGCAAGTGGCTAGTGACTAGTGGCTTTTGGCTAGTGGCTAGTGGCTAGTGGCTAGTGGCTTCTGCCTAGTGGGTAGTGGGTAGTGGCTTGTGGCTAGTGGGTAGTGGGTAGTGGCGTTTGGCTAGTGGCTAGTGGCTAGTGGCTAGTGGCTAGTGGCTTGTGGCTAGTGGCTAGTGGCTAGTGGCTAGTGACTTGTGGCTAGTGGCTAGTGGCTAGTGGCTAGTGGCTAGTGGCTAGTGGCTTGTGGCTAGTGGCTAGTGGCTAGTGTCTTGTGGCTAGTGGCTAGTGGCTAGTGGCTAGTGGCAAGTGGCTAGTGGCTATTGACTAGTGGCTTTTGGCTAGTGGCTAGGAGGTAGTGGCTAGTGGCTTGTGGCTAGTGGCTAGTGGTTAGTGGCTAGTGGCTAGTGGCTAGTGGCTAGTGGCTAGTGGCTAGTGGCTAGTGGCTAGTGGCTAGTGGCTAATGGCTTGTGGCTAGTGGCAAGTGGCTAGTGACTAGTGGCTTTTGGCTAGTGGCTAGTGGCTAGTGGCTAGTGGCTTGTGGCTAGTGGCTAGTGACTTGTGGCTTGTGGCTAGTGGCTAGTGGTTTGTGGCTAGTGGCTAGAGACTTGAGGCTAGTGGCTAATGGCTAGTGGCTAGTGGCTTGGCTAGTGGCGTGGCTTGTTTAGTGGCTAGTGGCTAGTGGCTTGTGGCTAGTGGCTAGTGGCTAGCGGCTAGTGGCTAGTGGCTAGTGGCTAGTGGCTAGTGGCTAGTTGATAGTGGCTAGTGACTTGTGGCTAGTGGCTAGTGGCTAGTGGCTAGTGGCTAGTGGCTTGTGGCTAGTGGCTAGTTGCTAGTGGCTAGTGACTTGTGGCTAGTGGCTAGTGGCTAGTGGCTAGTGGGTAGTGGGTAGTCGCTTGTGGCTAGTGGCAAGTGGCTAGTGGCTAGTGGCTGGTGGCTAGTGGCTTGTGGCTAGTGGCAATTGGCTAGTGGCTAGTGGGTAGTGACTAGTGGCTTTTGGCTAGTGGCTAGTGGCTAGTGGCTAGTGGCTAGTGGCTAGTGGCTAGTGGCTAGTGACTTGTGGCTAGTGGCTAATGGCTAGTGGCTAGTGGCTTGGCTAGTGGCGTGGCTTGGCTAGTGGCTAGTGGCTAGTGGCTTGTGGCTAGTGGCTAGTGGCTAGTGGCTAGTGGCTTTTGGCTAGTGGCTAGTGGCTAGTGGCTAGTGGCTAGTGGCTTTTGGCTAGTGGCTATTGGCTAGTGGCTAATGGCTTGTGGCTAGTGGCAAGTGGCTAGTGGCTAGTGACTAGTGGCTTTTGGCTAGTTGCTAGTGGATAGTGGCTAGTGTCTTGTGGCTAGTGGCTAGTGGCTAGTGGCTAGTGGCTAGTGGCTAGTGGCTAGTGGCTAGTGGCTTGTGGCTAGTGGCTTGTGGCTAGTGGCTAGTGGCTAGTTGCTTGTGGCTAGTGGTAAATGGCTTGTGGCTGGTGGCTAGTGGCTTTTGGCTAGTGGCTAGTGGGTAGTGGGTAGTGGCTTGTGGCTAGTGGGTAGTGGGTAGTGGCTTTTGGCTAGTGGCTAGTGGCTAGTGGCTTGTGGCTAGTGGGTAGTGGGTAGTGGCTTTTGGCTAGTGGCTAGTGGCTAGTGGCTAGTGGATAGTGGCTTGTGGCTAGTGGCTAGTGGCTAGTGGCTAGTGACTTGTGGCTAGTGGCTAGTGGCTAGTGGCTAGTGGCTAGTGGCTAGTGGCTAGTGGCTTGTGGATAGTGGCTAGTGGCTAGTGTCTTGTGGCTAGTGGCTAGTGGCTAGTGGCTTGTGGCTAGTGGCAAGTGGCTAGTGGCTAGTGACTAGTGGCTTTTGGCTAGTGGCTAGGAGGTAGTGGCTAGTGGCTTGTGGCTAGTGGCTAGTGGGTAGTGGCTGGTGGCTAGTGGCTAGTGGCTTGTGGCTAGTGGCAATTGGCTAGTGGCTAGTGGGTAGTGACTAGTGGCTTTTGGCTAGTGGCTAGTGGCTAGTGGCTAGTGACTTGTGGCTAGTGGCTAATGGCTAGTGGCTAGTGGCTTGGCTATTGGCGTGGCTTGGCTAGTGGCTTGTGGCTAGTGGCTAGTGGCTAGTGGCTAGAGGCTTTTGGCTAGTGGCTAGTGGCTAGTGGCTAGTGGCTAGTGGCTTTTGGCTAGTGGCTAGTGGCTAGTGGCTAATGGCTTGTGGCTAGTGGCAAGTGGCTAGTGGCTAGTGACTAGTGGCTTTTGGCTAGTGGCTAGTGGCTAGTGGCTAGTGTCTTGTGGCTAGTGGCTAGTGGCTAGTGGCTAGTGGCTAGTGGGTTGTGGCTAGTGGCTTATGGCTAGTGGCTAGTGGCTAGTTGCTTGTGGATAGTGGTAAATGGCTTGTGGCTGGTGGCTAGTGGCTTTTGGCTAGTTGCTAGTGGCTAGTGGCTAGTGGCTTGTGGCTAGTGGGTAGTGGGTAGTGGCGTTTGGCTAGTGGCTAGTGGCTAGTGGCTAGTGGCTAGTGGCTTGTGGCTAGTGGCTAGTGGCTAGTGGCTAGTGACTTGTGGCTAGTGGCTAGTGGCTATTGGCTAGTGGCTAGTGGCTAGTGGCTTGTGGCTAGTGGCTAGTGGCTAGTGTCTTGTGGCTAGTGGCTAGTGGCTAGTGGCTAGTGGCAAGTGGCTAGTGGCTAGTGACTAGTGGCTTTTGGCTAGTGGCTAGGAGGTAGTGGCTAGTGGCTTGTGGCTAGTGGCTAGTGGTTAGTGGCTAGTGGCTAGTGGCTAGTGGCTAGTGGCTAGTGGCTAGTGGCTAATGGCTTGTGGCTAGTGGCAAGTGGCTAGTGACTAGTGGCTTTTGGCTAGTGGCTAGTGGCTAGTGGCTAGTGGCTTCTGCCTAGTGGGTAGTGGGTAGTGGCTTGTGGCTAGTGGGTAGTGGGTAGTGGCGTTTGGCTTGTGGCTAGTGGCTAGTGGCTAGTGGCTAGTGGCTGGTGGCTAGTGGCTAGTGGCTAGTGGCTAGTGACTTGTGGCTAGTGGCTAGTGGCTAGTGGCTAGTGGCTAGTGGCTAGTGGCTTGTGGCTAGTGGCTAGTGGCTAGTGTCTTGTGGCTAGTGGCTAGTGGCTAGTGGCTAGTGGCAAGTGGCTAGTGGCTATTGACTAGTGGCTTTTGGCTAGTGGCTAGGAGGTAGTGGCTAGTGGCTTGTGGCTAGTGGCTAGTGGTTAGTGGCTAGTGGCTAGTGGCTAGTGGCTAGTGGCTAGTGGCTAGTGGCTAGTGGCTAATGGCTTGTGGCTAGTGGCAAGTGGCTAGTGACTAGTGGCTTTTGGCTAGTGGCTAGTGGCTAGTGGCTAGTGGCTTCTGCCTAGTGGGTAGTGGGTAGTGGCTTTTGGCTAGTGGCTAGTGGCTAGTGGCTAGTGGCTTGTTGCTAGTGGGTAGTGGGTAGTGGGTAGTGGCTTTTGGCTAGTGGCTAGTGGCTAGTGGCTAGTGGCTAGTGGCTTGTGGCTAGTGGCTAGTGGCTAGTGGCTAGTGACTTGTGGCTAGTGGCTGGTGGCTAGTGGCTAGTGGCTAGTGGCTAGTGGCTAGTGGCTAGTGGCTAGTGGCTTGTGGCTAGTGGCTAGTGGCTATTGTCTTGTGGCTAGTGGCTTGTGGCTAGTGGCTAGAGACTTGTGGCTAGTGGCTAGTGGCTAGTGGCTAGTGGCTAGTGACTAGTGGCTAGTGGCTAGTGGCTAGTGGCTTTTGGCTAGTGACTAGTGGCTAGTGGCTAGTGGCTAGTGGCTAGTGGCTTGTGGCTAGTGGCTAGAGAATTTTGGCTAGTGGCTAATGGCTAGTGGCTAGTGGCTTGGCTAGTGGCTAGTGGCTAGTGACTAGTGGCTAGTGGCTAGTGGCTAGTGGTTTGTGGCTAGTGGCTAGTGGCTAGTGGCAAGTGGCTCTTGGCTAGTGGCTAGTGGCTAGTGGCTAGTGGCTAGTGGCTAGTGGCTAGTGGCTTTTGGCTAGTGGCTAGTGGCTAGTGGCTAGTGGCTAGTGGCTAGTGGCTTGTGGCTACTGGCAAGTGGCTAGTGGCTAGTGGCTGGTGACTAGTGGCTTTTGGCTAGTGGCTAGTGGCTAGTGGCTAGTGGCTTGTGGCTAGTGGCTAGTGGCTTGTGGCTTGTGGCTAGTGGCTACTGGTTTGTGGCTAGTGGCTAGAGACTTGTGGCTAGTGGCTAATGGCTAGTGGCTAGTGGCTTGGCTAGTGGCGTGGCTTGTTTAGTGGCTAGTGGCTAGTGGCTTGTGGCTAGTGGCTAGTGGCTAGTGTCTAGTGGCTTTTGGCTAGTGGCTAGTGGCTAGTGGCTAGTGGGTAGTGGCTTTTGGCTAGTGGCTAGTGGCTAGTGGCTAGTGGCTAGTGGCTAGTGGCTAGGCTAATGGCGTGGCTTGGCTAGTGGCTGGTGGCTAGTGCCTTGTGGCTAGTGGCTAGTGGCTAGTGGCTAGTGGCAAGTGGCTTCGCTAGTGGCGTGGCTAGTGGCTAGTGGCTAGTGGCTAGTGGCTTGTGGCTAGTGGCTAGTGGCTTTTGGCTAGTGGCTAGTGGCTAGTGGATAGTGGCTAGTGGCTTTTGGCTAGTGGCTAGTGGCTAGTGGCTAGTGGCTAGTGGCTTGTGGCTCATGGCTAGAGACTTGTGGCTAGTGGCTAGTGGCTAGTGGGTAGTGGCGAGTGACTAGTGGCTAGTGGCTAGTGGCTAGTGGCTTTTGGCTAGTGACTAGTGGCTAGTGGCTAGTGGCTAGTGTCTTGTGGCTAGTGGCTAGTGGCTCGTGGCTAGTGGCTAGTGGCTTGTGGCTAGTGGCAAGTGGCTAGTGGCTAGTGACTAGTGGCTTTTGGCTAGTGGCTAGGACGTAGTGGCTAGTGGCTTGTGGCTAGTGGCTAGTGGGTAGTGGCTAGTGGCTAGTGGCTAGTGGCTTGTGGCTAGTGGCAATTGGCTAGTGGCTAGTGGGTAGTGACTAGTGGCTTTTGGCTAGTGGCTAGTTGCTAGTGGCTAGTGGCTAGTGGCTTGTGGCTAGCGGCTAGAGACTTTTGGCTAGTGGCTAGGAGGTAGTGGCTAGTGGCTTGGCTAGTGGCTAGTGGCTAGTGGCTTGTGGCTAGTGGCTTGTGGCTAGTGGCTAGTGGCTAGTGGCTAGTGACTAGTGGCTGGTGACTAGTGGCTTTTGGCTAGTGGCTAGTGGCTAGCGGCTAGTGGCTTGTGGCTAGTGGCTAGTGACTTGTGGTTTGTGGCTAGTGGCTAGTGGTTTGTGGCTAGTGGCTAGAGACTTGTGGATAGTGGCTAATGGCTAGTGGCTAGTGGCTTGGCTAGTTGCGTGTCTTGTTTAGTGGCTAGTGGCTAGTGGCTTGTGGCTAGTGGCTAGTGGCTAGCGGCTAGTGGCTAGTGGCTTGTGGCTAGTGGCTAGTTGATAGTGGCTAGTGACTTGTGGCTAGTTGCTAGTGGCTAGTGGCTAGTGGCTAGTGGCTTGTGGCTAGTGGCTAGTTGCTAGAGGCTAGTGACTTGTGGCTAGTGGCTAGTGGCTAGTGGCTAGTGGCTAGTGGGTAGTGAGTAGTCGCTTGTGGCTAGTGGCAAGTGGCTAGTGGCTAGTGGCTAGTGGCTAGTGGGTAGTGGCATTTGGCTAGTGGCTAGTGGCTAGTGGCTAGTGGCTAGTGGCTTGTGGCTAGTGGCTAGTGGCTAGTGGCTAGTGACTTGTGGCTAGTGGCTAGTGGCTAGTGGCTAGTGGCTAGTGGCTTGTGGCTAGTGGCTAGTGGCTAGTGTCTTGTGGCTAGTGGCTAGTGGCTAGTGGCTAGTGGCTAGTGGCAAGTGGCTAGTGGATAGTGACTAGTGGCTTTTGGCTAGTGGCTAGGAGGTAGTGGCTAGTGGCTTGTGGCTAGTGGCTAGTGGCTAGTGGCTAGTGGCTAGTGGCTAGTGGCTAGTGGCTAATGGCTTGTGGCTAGTGGCAAGTGGCTAGTGACTAGTGGATTTTGGCTAGTGGCTAGTGGCTAGTGGCTAGTGGCTTCTGGCTAGTGGGTAGTGGGTAGTGGCTTTTGGCTAGTGGCTAGTGGCTAGTGGCTAGTGGCTTGTTGCTAATGGGTAGTGGGTGGTGGGTAGTGGCTTTTGGCTAGTGGCTAGTGGCTAGTGGCTAGTGGCTAGTGGCTTGTGGCTAGTGGCTAGTGGCTAGCGGCTAGTGACTTGTTGCTAGTGGCTGGTGGCTAGTGGCTAGTGGCTAGTGGCTAGTGGCTTGTGGCTAGTGGCTAGTGGCTAGTGTCTTGTGGCTAGTGGCTAGTGGCTAGTGGCTAGTGGCTAGTGGCTTGTGGCTAGTGGCTAGTGGCTAGTTGCTTGTGGCTAGTGGTAAATGGCTTGTGGCTGGTGGCTAGTGGCTTTTGGCTAGTGGCTAGTGGCTAGTGGCTTGTGGCTAGTGGGTAGTGGGTAGTGGCTTTTGGCTAGTGGCTAGTGGCTAGTGGCTAGTGGCTAGTGGCTTGTGGCTAGTGGCTAGTGGCTAGTGGCTAGTGACTTGTGGCTAGTAGCTGGTGGCTAGTGGCTAGTGGCTAGTGGCTAGTGGCTAGTGGCTTGTGGCTAGTGGCTAGTGGCTAGTGTCTTGTGGCTAGTGGCTAGTGGCTAGTGGCTAGTGGCTAGTGGCAAGTGGCTAGTGGCTAGTGACTAGTTGCTTTTGGCTAGTGGCTAGGAGGTAGTGGCTAGTGGCTAGTGGATTGTGGTTAGTGGTTAGTGGCTAGTGGCTTTTGGCTAGTGGCTAGTGGTTAGTGGCTAGTGGCTAGTGGCTTGTGGCTAGTGGCAAGTGGCTAGTGGCTAGTGGCTAGTGACTCATGGCTTTTGGCTAGTGGCTAGTGGCTAATGGCTAGTGGCTAGTGGCTTGTGGTTAGTGGCTAGTTGCTAGTGGCTAGTGGCTTGGCTAGTGGCGTGGCTTGTCTAGTGGCTAGTGACTAGTGGCTTTTGGCTAGTGGCTAGTGGCTAGTGGCAAGTGGCTAGTGGCTTGTGGCTAGTGGCTAGTTGCTAGTGGCTAGTGACTTGTGGCTAGTGGCTAGTGGATAGTGGCTAGTGGCTTGTGGCTAGTGGCTTGTGGATAGTGGCTAGAGGCTAGTGGCTTATGGCTAGTGGTTAATGGCTTTTGGCTGGTGGCTAGCGGCTAATGGCTAGTGGCTTGTGGCTAGTGGCTAGTGGCTTTTGGCTAGTGGCTAGTGGCTAGTGGCTAGTGGCTAGTGGCTAGTGGCTTTTGGCTAGTGGCTAGTGGCTAGTGGCTAGTGGCTAGTGGCTAGTGGCTTGTGGCTAGTGGCTAGTGGCTAGTGGCTAGTGTCTTGTGGCTAGTGGCTAGTGGCTAGTGGCTTGTGGCTAGTGGCTAGTGACTTGTGGCTAGTGGCTAATGGCTAGTGGCTAGTGGCTTGGCTAGTGGCGTGGCTTGGCTAGTGGCTAGTGGCTAGTGGCTTGTGGCTAGTGGCTAGTGGCTAGTGGCTAGTGGCTTTTGGCTAGTGGCTAGTGGCTAGTGGCTAGTGGCTAGTGGCTAGTGGCTTTTGGCTAGTGGCTATTGGCTAGTGGCTAATGGCTTGTGGCTAGTGGCAAGTGGCTAGTGGCTAGTGACTAGTGGCTTTTGGCTATTGGCTAGTGGATAGTGGCTAGTGTCTTGTGGTTAGTGGCTAGTGGCTAGTGGCTAGTGGCTAGTGGCTAGTGGCTAGTGGGTAGTGGCTTGTGGCTAGTGGCTTGTGGCTAGTGGCTAGTGGCTAGTTGCTTGTGGCTAGTGGTAAATGGCTTGTGGCTGGTGGCTAGTGGCTTTTGGCTAGTGGCTAGTGGCTAGTGGCTAGTGGCTTGTGGCTAGTGGGTAGTGGGTAGTGGCTTTTGGCTAGTAGCTAGTGGCTTGTGGCTTGTGCCTAGTGGGTAGTGGGTAGTGGCTTTTGGCTAGTGGCTAGTGGTTAGTGGCTAGTGGCTTGTGGCTAGTGGCTAGTGGCTAGTGGCTAGAGACTTGTGGCTAGTGGCTAGTGGCTAGTGGCTAGTGGCTAGTGGCTAGTGGCTAGTGGCTTGTGGCTAGTGGCTAGTGGCTAGTGTCTTGTGGCTAGTGGCTAGTGGCTAGTGGCTTGTGGCTAGTGGCAAGTGGCTAGTGGCTAGTGACTAGTGGCTTTTGGCTAGTGGCTAGGAGGTAGTGGCTAGTGGCTTGTGGCTAGTGGGTAGCGGGTAGTGGCTAGTGGCTAGTGGCTAGTGGCTGGTGGCTAGTGGGTTGTGGCTAGTGGCTAGTGGCTAGTGTCTTGTGGCTAGTGGCTAGTGGCTAGTGGCTAGTGGCTAGTGGCAAGTGGCTAGTGGATAGTGACTAGTGGCTTTTGGCTAGTGGCTAGGAGGTAGTGGCTAGTGGCTTGTGGCTTGTGGCTAGTGGCTAGTGGTTAGTGGCTAGTGGCTAGTGGCTAGTGGCTAGTGGCTAGTGGCTAGTGGCTAGTGGCTAATGGCTTGTGGCTAGTGGCAAGTGGCTAGTGACTAGTGGATTTTGGCTAGTGGCTAGTGGCTAGTGGCTAGTGGCTTCTGGCTAGTGGGTAGTGGGTAGTGGCTTTTGGCTAGTGGCTAGTGGCTAGTGACTAGTGGCTTGTTGCTAGTGGGTAGTGGGTAGTGGGTAGTGGCTTTTGGCTAGTGGCTAGTGGCTAGTGGCTAGTGGCTAGTGGCTTGTGGCTAGTGGCTAGTGGCTAGTGGCTAGTGACTTGTTGCTAGTGGCTGGTGGCTAGTGGCTAATGGCTAGTGGCTAGTGGCTTGTGGCTAGTGGCTAGTGGCTAGTGTCTTGTGGCTAGTGGCTAGTGGCTAGTGGCTAGTGGCTAGTGGCTAGTGGCTTGTGGCTAGTGGCTAGTGGCTAGTTGCTTGTGGCTAGTGGTAAATGGCTTGTGGCTGGTGGCTAGTGGCTTTTGGCTAGTGGCTAGTGGCTAGTGGCTTGTGGCTAGTGGGTAGTGGGTAGTGGCTTTTGGCTAGTGGCTAGTGGCTAGTGGCTAGTGGCTTGTGGCTAGTGGCTAGTGGCTAGTGGCTAGTGACTTGTGGCTAGTAGCTGGTGGCTAGTGGCTAGTGGCTAGTGGCTAGTGGCTAGTGTCTTGTGGCTAGTGGCTAGTGGCTAGTGGCTAGTGGCTAGTGGCAAGTGGCTAGTGGCTAGTGACTAGTTGCTTTTGGCTAGTGGCTAGGAGGTAGTGGCTAGTGGCTAGTGGATTGTGGTTAGTGGTTAGTGGCTATTGGCTTTTGGTTAGTGGCTAGTGGTTAGTGGCTAGTGGCTAGTGGCTTGTGGCTAGTGGCAAGTGGCTAGTGGCTAGTGGCTAGTGACTCATGGCTTTTGGCTAGTGGCTAGTGGCTAATGGCTAGTGGCTAGTGGCTTGTGGTTAGTGGTTAGTGGCTAGTGGCTAGTGGCTTGGCTAGTGGCGTGGCTTGTCTAGTGGCTAGTGACTAGTGGCTTTTGGCTAGTGGCTAGTGGCTAGTGGCTAGTGGCTAGTGGCTTGTGGCTAGTGGCTAGTTGCTAGTGGCTAGTGACTTGTGGCTAGTGGCTAGTGGCTAGTGGCTAGTGGCTTGTGGCTAGTGGCTTGTGGATAGTGGCTAGAGGCTAGTGGCTTATGGCTAGTGGTTAATGGCTTTTGGCTGGTGGCTAGCGGCTAATGGCTAGTGGCTTGTGGCTAGTGGCTAGTGGCTTTTGGCTAGTGGCTAGTGGCTAGTGGCTAGTGGCTAGTGGCTAGTGGCTTTTGGCTAGTGGCTAGTGGCTAGTGGCTAGTGGCTAGTGGCTTATGGCTAGTGGCTAGAGACTTGTGGCTTGTGTCTAGTGCCTTGTGGCTAGTGGCAATTGGCTAGTGGCTAGTGGGTAGTGACTAGTGGCTTTTGGCTAGTGGCTAGTGGCTAGTGGCTAGTGGCTAGTGGCTAGTGGCTAGTGACTTGTGGCTAGTGGCTAATGGCTAGTGGCTAGTGGCTTGGCTAGTGGCGTGGCTTGGCTAGTGGCTAGTGGCTAGTGGCTTGTGGCTAGTGGCTAGTGGCTAGTGGCTAGTGGCTAGTGGCTAGTGGCTTTTGGCTAGTGGCTATTGGCTAGTGGCTAATGGCTTGTGGCTAGTGGCAAGTGGCTAGTGGCTAGTGACTAGTGGCTTTTGGCTATTGGCTAGTGGATAGTGGCTAGTGTCTTGTGGCTAGTGGCTAGTGGCTAGTGGCTAGTGGCTAGTGGCTAGTGGCTAGTGGCTAGTGGGTAGTGGCTTGTGGCTAGTGGCTTGTGGCTAGTGGCTAGTGGCTAGTTGCTTGTGGCTAGTGGTAAATGGCTTGTGGCTGGTGGCTAGTGGCTTTTGGCTAGTGGCTAGTGGCTAGTGGCTAGTGGCTTGTGGCTAGTGGGTAGTGGGTAGTGGCTTTTGGCTAGTGGCTAGTGGCTAGTGGCTTGTGGCTAGTGGGTAGTGGCTAGTGGCTTTTGGCTAGTGGCTAGTGGCTAGTGGCTAGTGTCTTGTGGCTAGTGGCTAGTGGCTAGTGGCTAGTGACTTGTGGCTAGTGGCTAGTGGGTAGTGGCTAGTGGCTAGTGGCTAGTGGCTAGTGGCTTGTGGCTAGTGGCTAGTGGCTAGTGGCTAGTGTCTTGTGGCTAGTGGCTAGTGGCTAGTGGCTTGTGGCTAGTGGCAAGTGGCTAGTGGCTAGTGACTAGTGGCTTTTGGCTAGTGGCTAGGAGGTAGTGGCTAGTGGCTTGTGGCTAGTGGGTAGCGGGTAGTGGCTAGTGGCTAGTGGCTAGTGGCTTGTGGCTAGTGGCAATTGGCTAGTGGCTAGTGGGTAGTGACTAGTGGCTTTTGGCTAGTGGCTAGTGGCTAGTGGCTAGTGACTTGTGGCTAGTGGCTAATGGCTAGTGGCTAGTGGCTTGGCTAGTGGCGTGGCTTGGCTAGTGGCTTGTGGCTAGTGGCTAGTGGCTAGTGGCTTTTGGCTATTGGCTATTGGCTAGTGGCTAGTGGCTAGTGGCTTTTGGCTAGTGGCTAGTGGCTAGTGGCTAATGGCTTGTGGCTAGTGGCAAGTGGCTAGTGGCTAGTGACTAGTGGCTTTTGGCTAGTGGCTAGTGGCTAGTGGCTAGTGTCTTGTGGCTAGTGGCTAGTGGCTAGTGGCTAGTGGCTAGTGGCTAGTGGCTAGTGGGTAGTGGGTTGTGGCTAGTGGCTTATGGCTAGTGGCTAGTGGCTTGTTGCTTGTGGCTAGTGGTAAATGGCTTGTGGCTGGTGGCTAGTGGCTTGTGGCTAGTGGGTAGTGGGTAGTGGCTTTTGGCTAGTGGCTAGTGGCTAGTGGTTTGTGGCTAGTGGGTAGTGGGTAGTGGCATTTGGCTAGTGGCTAGTGGCTAGTGGCTAGTGGCTAGTGGCTTGTGGCTAGTGGCTAGTGGCTAGTGGCTAGTGACTTGTGGCTAGTGGCTAGTGGCTAGTGGCTAGTGGCTAGTGGCTAGTGGCTTGTGGCTAGTGGCTAGTGGCTAGTGCCTTGTGGCTAGTGGCTAGTGGCTAGTGGCTAGTGGCAAGTGGCTAGTGGCTAGTGACTAGTGGCTTTTGGCTAGTGGCTAGGAGGTAGTGGCTAGTGGCTTGTGGCTAGTGGCTAGTGGTTAGTGGCTAGTGGCTAGTGGCTAGTGGCTAGTGGCTAGTGGCTAATGGCTTGTGGCTAGTGGCAAGTGGCTAGTGACTAGTGGCTTTTGGCTAGTGGCTAGTGGCTAGTGGCTAGTGGCTTCTGGCTAGTGGGTAGTGGGTAGTGGCTTTTGGCTAGTGGCTAGTGGCTAGTGGCTAGTGGCTTGTTGCTAGTGGGTAGAGGGTAGTGGGTAGTGGCTTTTTGCTAGTGGCTAGTGGCTAGTGGCTAGTGGCTAGTGACTTGTGGCTAGTGGCTGGTGGCTAGTGGCTAGTGGCTCGTGTCTTGTGGCTAGTGGCTAGTGGCTAGTGGCTAGTGGCTAGTGGCTAGTGTCTTGTGGCTAGTGGCTAGTGGCTAGTGGCTAGTGGCTAGTGGCAAGTGGCTAGGGGCTAGTGGCTTGTGGCTAGTGGCTAGTGGCTAGTTGCTTGTGGCTAGTGGTAAATGGCTTGTGGCTGGTGGCTAGTGGCTTTTGGCTAGTGGCTAGTGGCTAGTGGCTTGTGGCTAGTGGGTAGTGGGTAGTGGCTTTTGGCTAGTGGCTAGTGGCTAGTGGCTAGTGGCTAGTGGCTAGTGGCTAGTGGCTAGTGGCTAGTGGCTAGTGGCTAGTGGCTAGTGTCTTGTGGCTAGTGGCTAGTGGCTAGTGGCTAGTGGCTAGTGGCAAGTGGCTAGTGGCTAGTGACTAGTTGCTTTTGGCTAGTGGCTAGGAGGTAGTGGCTAGTGGCTAGTGGCTTGTGGCTAGTGGTTAGTGGCTAGTGGCTTTTGGCTAGTGGCTAGTGGTTAGTGGCTAGTGGCTAGTGGCTTGTGGCTAGTGGCAAGTGGCTAGTGGCTAGTGGCTAGTGACTCATGGCTTTTGGCTAGTGGCTAGTGGCTAATGGCTAGTGGCTAGTGGCTTGTGGTTAGTGGCTAGTGGCTAGTGACTTGTGGCTAGTGGCTAGTGGCTAGTGGCTTGTGGCTAGTGGCTAGAGACTTGTGGCTAGTGTCTAATGGCTAGTGGCTAGTGGCTTGGCTAGTGGCGTGGCTTGGCTAGTGGCTAGTGGCTTTTGGCTAGTGGCTTGTGGCTAGTGGCTAGTGGCTAATGACAAGTGGCTAATGGCTAGTGGCAAGTGGCTAGTGGCTTGTGGCTAGTGGCAATTGGCTAGTGGCTAGTGGCTAGTGACTAGTGGCTTTTGGCTAGTGGCTAGTGGCTAGTGGCTAGTGACTTGTGGCTAGTGGCTAGTGGCTAGTGGCTAGTGGCTAGTGGCTAGTGGCTTGTGGCTAGTGGCTAGTGGCTAGTGTCTTGTGGCTAGTGGCTAGTGGCTAGTGGCTTGTGGCTAGTGGCAAGTGGCTAGTGGCTAGTGACTAGTGGCTTTTGGCTAGTGGCTAGGAGGTAGTGGCTAGTGGCTTGTGGCTAGTGGGTAGCGGGTAGTGGCTAGTGGCTAGTGGCTAGTGGCTTGTGGCTAGTGGCAATTGGCTAGTGGCTAGTGGGTAGTGACTAGTGGCTTTTGGCTAGTGGCTAGTGGCTAGTGGCTAGTGACTTGTGGCTAGTGGCTAATGGCTAGTGGCTAGTGGCTTGGCTAGTGGCGTGGCTTGGCTAGTGGCTTGTGGCTAGTAGCTAGTGGCTAGTGGCTAGTGGCTTTTGGCTATTGGCTAGTGGCTAGTGGCTAGTGGCTAGTGGCTTTTGGCTAGTGGCTAGTGGCTAATGGCTTGTGGCTAGTGGCAATTGGCTAGTGGCTAGTGACTAGTGGCTTTTGGCTAGTGGCTAGTGGCTAGTGGCTAGTGTCTTGTGGCTAGTGGCTAGTGGCTAGTGGCTAGTGGCTAGTGGCTAGTGGCTAGTGGGTAGTGGGTTGTGGCTAGTGGCTTATGGCTAGTGGCTAGTGGCTTGTTGCTTGTGGCTAGTGGTAAATGGCTTGTGGCTGGTGGCTAGTGGCTTTTGGCTAGTGGCTAGTGGCTAGTGGCTAGTGGCTTGTGGCTAGTGGGTAGTGGGTAGTGGCTTTTGGCTAGTGGCTAGTGGCTAGTGGCTTGTGGCTAGTGGGTAGTGGGTAGTGGCATTTGGCTAGTGGCTAGTGGCTAGTGGCTAGTGGCTAGTGGCTTGTGGCTAGTGGCTAGTGGCTAGTGGCTAGTGACTTGTGGCTAGTGGCTAGTGGCTAGTGGCTAGTGGCTAGTGGCTAGTGGCTTGCGGCTAGTGGCTAATGGCTAGTGTCTTGTGGCTAGTGGCTAGTGGCTAGTGGCTAGTGGCTAGTGGCAAGTGGCTAGTGGCTAGTGACTAGTGGCTTTTGGCTAGTGGCTAGGAGGTAGTGGCTAGTGGCTTGTGGCTAGTGGCTAGTGGTTAGTGGCTAGTGGCTAGTGGCTAGTGGCTAGTGGCTAGTGGCTAATGTCTTTTGGCTAGTGGCAAGTGGCTAGTGACTAGTGGCTTTTGGCTAGTGGCTAGTGGCTAGTGGCTAGTGGCTTCTGGCTAGTGGGTAGTGGGTAGTGGCTTTTGGCTAGTGGCTAGTGGCTAGTGGCTAGTGGCTTGTTGCTAGTGGGTAGTGGGTAGTGGGTAGTGGCTTTTGGCTAGTGGCTAGTGGCTAGTGGCTAGTGGCTAGTTACTTGTGGCTAGTGGCTGGTGGCTAGTGGCTAGTTGATAGTGGCTAGTGACTTGTGGCTAGTGGCTAGTGGCTAGTGGCTAGAGGCTAGTGGCTTGTGGCTAGTGGCTAGTTGCTAGTGGCTAGTGACTTGTGGCTAGTGGCTAGTGGCTAGTGGCTAGTGGCTAGTGGGTAGTGGGTAGTCGCTTGTGGCTAGTGGCAAGTGGCTAGTGGCTAGTGGCTAGTGGCTAGTGGCTTGTGGCTAGTGGCAATTGGCTAGTGGCTAGTGGGTAGTGACTAGTGGCTTTTGGCTAGTGGCTAGTGGCTAGTGGCTAGTGGCTAGTGGCTAGTGGCTAGTGATTTGTGGCTAGTGGCTAATGGCTAGTGGCTAGTGGCTTGGCTAGTGGCGTGGCTTGGCTAGTGGCTAGTGGCTTGTGGCTAGTGGCTAGTGGCTAGTGGCTAGTGGCTTTTGGCTAGTGGCTAGTGGCTAGTGTCTTGTGGCTAGTGGCTAGTGGCTAGTGGCTAGTGGCTAGTGGGTAGTGGGTAGTGGGTTGTGGCTAGTGGCTTATGGCTAGTGGCTAGTGGCTAGTTGCTTGTGGCTAGTGGTAAATGGCTTGTGGCTGGTGGCTAGTGGCTTTTGGCTAGTGGCTAGTGGCTAGTGGCTAGTGGCTTGTGGCTAGTGGGTAGTGGCTAGTGACTTGTGGCTAGTGGCTAGTGGCTAGTGGCTAGTGGCTAGTGGCTAGTGGCTTGTGGCTAGTGGCTAGTGGCTAGTGTCTTGTGGCTAGTTGCTAGTGGCTAGTGGCTAGTGGCAAGTGGCTAGTGGCTAGTGACTAGTGGCTTTTGGCTAGTGGCTAGGAGGTAGTGGCTAGTGGCTTGTGGCTAGTGGCTAATGGTTAGTGGCTAGTGGCTAGTGGCTAGTGGCTAGTGGCTAGTGGCTAATGGCTTGTGGCTAGTGGCAAGTGGCTAGTGACTAGTGGCTTTTGGCTAGTGGCTAGTGGCTAGTGGCTAGTGGCTTCTGCCTAGTGGGTAGTGGGTAGTGGCTTGTGGCTAGTGGGTAGTGGGTAGTGGCGTTTGGCTAGTGGCTAGTGGCTAGTGGCTAGTGGCTAGTGGCTTGTGGCTAGTGGCTAGTGGCTAGTGGCTAGTGACTTGTGGCTAGTGGCTAGTGGCTAGTGGCTAGTGGCTAGTGGCTAGTGGCTTGTGGCTGGTGGCTAGTGGCTAGTGTCTTGTGGCTAGTGGCTAGTGGCTAGTGGCTAGTGGCAAGTGGCTAGTGGCTATTGACTAGTGGCTTTTGGCTAGTGGCTAGGAGGTAGTGGCTAGTGGCTTGTGGCTAGTGGCTAGTGGTAAGTGGCTAGTGGCTAGTGGCTAGTGGCTAGTGGCTAGTGGCTAGTGGCTAGTGGCTAATGGCTTGTGGCTAGTGGCAAGTGGCTAGTGACTAGTGGCTTTTGGCTAGTGGCTAGTGGCTAGTGGCTAGTGGCTTGTGGCTAGTGGCTAGTGACTTGTGGCTTGTGGCTAGTGGCTAGTGGTTTGTGGCTAGTGGCTAGAGACTTGAGGCTAGTGGCTAATGGCTAGTGGCTAGTGGCTTGGCTAGTGGCGTGGCTTGTTTAGTGGCTAGTGGCTAGTGGCTTGTGGCTAGTGGCTAGTGGCTAGCGGCTAGTGGCTAGTGGCTAGTGGCTAGTGGCTAGTTGATAGTGGCTAGTGACTTGTGGCTAGTGGCTAGTTGCTAGTGGCTAGTGGCTAGTGGCTTGTGGCTAGTGGCTAGTTGCTAGTGGCTAGTGACTTGTGGCTAGTGGCTAGTGGCTAGTGGCTAGTGGGTAGTGGGTAGTCGCTTGTGGCTAGTGGCAAGTGGCTAGTGGCTAGTGGCTGGTGGCTAGTGGCTTGTGGCTAGTGGCAATTGGCTAGTGGCTAGTGGGTAGTGACTAGTGGCTTTTGGCTAGTGGCTAGTGGCTAGTGGCTAGTGGCTAGTGGCTAGTGGCTAGTGGCTAGTGACTTGTGGCTAGTGGCTAATGGCTAGTGGCTAGTGGCTTGGCTAGTGGCGTGGCTTGGCTAGTGGCTAGTGGCTAGTGGCTTGTGGCTAGTGGCTAGTGGCTAGTGGCTAGTGGCTTTTGGCTAGTGGCTAGTGGCTAGTGGCTAGTGGCTAGTGGCTTTTGGCTAGTGGCTATTGGCTAGTGGCTAATGGCTTGTGGCTAGTGGCAAGTGGCTAGTGGCTAGTGACTAGTGGCTTTTGGCTAGTGGCTAGTGGATAGTGGCTAGTGTCTTGTGGCTAGTGGCTAGTGGCTAGTGGCTAGTGGCTAGTGGCTAGTGGCTAGTGGCTAGTGGCTTGTGGCTAGTGGCTAGTGGCTAGTTGCTTGTGGCTAGTGGTAAATGGCTTGTGGCTGGTGGCTAGTGGCTTTTGGCTAGTGGCTAGTGGGTAGTGGGTAGTGGCTTGTGGCTAGTGGGTAGTGGGTAGTGGCTTTTGGCTAGTGGCTAGTGGCTAGTGGCTTGTGGCTAGTGGGTAGTGGGTAGTGGCTTTTGGCTAGTGGCTAGTGGCTAGTGGCTAGTGGCTAGTGGCTTGTGGCTAGTGGCTAGTGGCTAGTGGCTAGTGACTTGTGGCTAGTGGCTAGTGGCTAGTGGCTAGTGGCTAGTGGCTAGTGGCTAGTGGCTTGTGGATAGTGGCTAGTGGCTAGTGTCTTGTGGCTAGTGGCTAGTGGCTAGTGGCTTGTGGCTAGTGGCAAGTGGCTAGTGGCTAGTGACTAGTGGCTTTTGGCTAGTGGCTAGGAGGTAGTGGCTAGTGGCTTGTGGCTAGTGGCTAGTGGGTAGTGGCTGGTGGCTAGTGGCTAGTGGCTTGTGGCTAGTGGCAATTGGCTAGTGGCTAGTGGGTAGTGACTAGTGGCTTTTGGCTAGTGGCTAGTGGCTAGTGGCTAGTGACTTGTGGCTAGTGGCTAATGGCTAGTGGCTAGTGGCTTGGCTATTGGCGTGGCTTGGCTAGTGGCTTGTGGCTAGTGGCTAGTGGCTAGTGGCTAGAGGCTTTTGGCTAGTGGCTAGTGGCTAGTGGCTAGTGGCTAGTGGCTTTTGGCTAGTGGCTAGTGGCTAGTGGCTAATGGCTTGTGGCTAGTGGCAAGTGGCTAGTGGCTAGTGACTAGTGGCTTTTGGCTAGTGGCTAGTGGCTAGTGGCTAGTGTCTTGTGGCTAGTGGCTAGTGGCTAGTGGCTAGTGGCTAGTGGCTTGTGGCTAGTGGCTAGAGACTTGTGGATAGTGGCTAATGGCTAGTGGCTAGAGGCTTGGCTAGTGGCGTGGCTTGGCTAGTGGCTAGTGGCTTTTGGCTAGTGGCTTGTGGCTAGTGGCTAGTGGCTAGTGACTAGTGGCTAATGGCTAGTGGCTAGTGGCTAGTGGCTAGTGGCTAGTGGCTAATGTCTTGTGGCTAGTGGCAAGTGGCTAGTGACTAGTGGCTTTTGGCTAGTGGCTAGTGGCTAGTGGCTAGTGGCTTCTGGCTAGTGGGTAGTGGGTAGTGGCTTTTGGCTAGTGGCTAGTGGCTAGTGGCTAGTGGCTTGTTGCTAGTGGGTAGTGGGTAGTGGGTAGTGGCTTTTGGCTAGTGGCTAGTGGCTAGTGGCTAGTGGCTAGTTACTTGTGGCTAGTGGCTGGTGGCTAGTGGCTAGTGGCTAGTGGCTAGTGTCTTGTGGCTAGTGGCTAGTGGCTAGTGGCTAGTGGCTAGTGGCTAGTGGCTTGTGGCTAGTGGCTAGTGGCTAGTGGCTAGTGGCTAGTGGCAAGTGGCTAGGGGCTAGTGGCTTGTGGCTAGTGGCTAGTGGCTAGTTGCTTGTGGCTAGTGGTAAATGGCTTGTGGCTGATGGCTAGTTGCTTTTGGCTAGTGGCTAGTGGCTAGTGGCTTGTGGCTAGTGGGTAGTGGGTAGTGGCTTTTGGCTAGTGGCTAGTGGCTAGTGGCTAGTGGCTGGTGGCTAGTGGCTGGTGGCTAGTGGCTAGTGGCTAGTGGCTAGTGGCTAGTGGCTTGTGGCTAGTGGCTAGTGGCTAGTGTCTTGTGGCTTGTGGCTAGTGGCTAGTGGCTAGTGGCTAGTGGCAAGTGGCTAGTGGCTAGTGACTAGTTGCTTTTGGCTAGTGTCTAGGAGGTAGTGGCTAGTGGCTAGTGGCTTGTGGCTAGTGGTTAGTGGCTAGTGGCTTTTGGCTAGTGGCTAGTGGTTAGTGGCTAGTGGCTAGTGGCTTGTGGCTAGTGGCAAGTGGCTAGTGGCTAGTGGCTAGTGACTCATGGCTTTTGGCTAGTGGCTAGTGGCTAATGGCTAGTGGCTAGTGGCTTGTGGTTAGTGGCTAGTGGCTAGTGACTTGTGGCTAGTGGCTAGTGGCTAGTGGCTAGTGGCTTGTGGCTAGTGGCTAGAGACTTGTGGCTAGTGTCTAATGGCTAGTGGCTAGTGGCTTGGCTAGTGGCATGGCTTGGCTAGTGGCTAGTGGCTTTTGGCTAGTGGCTTGCGGCTAGTGGCTAGTGGCTAGTGACAAGTGGCTAATGGCTAGTGGCAAGTGGCTAGTGGCTTGTGGCTAGTGGCAATTGGCTAGTGGCTAGTGGCTAGTGACTAGTGGCTTTTGGCTAGTGTTTAGTGGCTAGTGGCTAGTGGCTTGTGGCTGGTGGCTAGTGGCTTTTGGCTAGTGGCTAGTGGCTAGTGGATAGTGGCTAGTGGCTTTTTGCTAGTGGCTAGTGGCTAGTGGCTAGTGGCTTGTGGCTAGTGGCTAGAGACTTGTGGCTAGTGGCTAGTGGCTAGTGGCTAGTGGCTAGTGACTAGTGGCTAGTGGCTAGTGGCTAGTGGCTTTTGGCTAGTGACTAGTGGCTAGTGGCTAGTGGCTAGTGGCTAGTGGCTAGTGGCTTGTGGCTAGCGGCTAGAGAATTTTGGCTAGTGGCTAATGGCTAGTGGCTAGTGGCTTGGCTAGTGGCTAGTGACTAGTGGCTAGTGGCTAGTGGCTAGTGGCTAGTGGTTTGTGGCTAGTGGCTAGTGGCTAGTGGCAAGTGGCTCTTGGCTATTTGCTAGTGGCTTTTGGCTAGTGGCTAGTGGCTAGTGGCTAGTGGCTAGAGGGTAGTGGCTTTTGGCTAGTGGCTAGTGGCTAGTGGCTAGTGACTAGTGGCTAGTGGCTAGTGGCTAGTGGCTAGTGGTTTGTGGCTAGTGGCTAGTGGCTAGTGGCTAGTGGCTATTTGCTAGTGGCTAATGGCTAGTGGCTAGTGGCTAGTGGCTAGTGGCTTTTGGCTAGTGGCTAGTGGCTAGTGGCTAGTGGTTAGTGGCTTGTGGCTAGTGGCAAGTGGCTAGTGGCTAGTGGCTGGTGACTAGTGGCTTTTGGCTAGTGGCTAGTGGCTAGTGGCTAGTGGCTTGTGGCTAGTGGCTAGTGACTTGTGGCTTGTGGCTAGTGGCTAGTGGTTTGTGGCTAGTGGCTAGAGACTTGTGGCTAGTGGCTAATGGCTAGTGGCTAGTGGCTAGGCTAGTGGCGTGGCTTGTCTAGTGGCTAGTGGCTAGTGGCTTGTGGCTAGTGGCTAGTGGCTAGTGGCTAGTGGCTTTTGGCTAGTGGCTAGTGGCTAGTGGCTAGTGGGTAGTGGCTTTTGGCTAGTGGCTAGTGGCTAGTGGCTAGTGGCTAGTGGCTAGGCTAGTGGCGTGGCTTGGATAGTGGCTGGTGGCTAGTGCCTTGTGGCTAGTGGCTAGTGTCTTGTGGCTAGTGGCTAGTGGATGGTGGCTAGTGGCTAGTGGCTAGTGGCTAGAGGCTTGTGGCTAGTGACTAGTGGCTTTTGGCTAGTGGCTAGTGGCTAGTGGCTAGTGGCTAGTGGCTTTTGGCTAGTGGCTAGTGGCTAGTGGCTAGTGGCTTGTGGCTAGTGGCCAGAGACTTGTGGCTAGTGGCTAGTGGCTAGTGGCTAGTGACTAGTGGCTAGTGGCTAGTGGCTTTTGGCTAGTGACTAGTGGCTAGTGGAAAGTGGCTAGTGGCTAGTGGCTTGTGGCTAGCGGCTAGAGACTTTTGGCTAGTGGCTAATGGCTAGTGGATAGTGGCTTGGCTAGTGGCTAGTGGCTAGTGGCTTGTGGCTAGTGGCTTGTGGCTAGTGGCTAGTGGCTAGTGGCTAGTGGCTAGTGGCTAGTGGCTAGTGGTTTGTGGCTAGTGGCTAGTGGCTAGTGGCTAGTGGCTTTTGGCTAGTGGCTAGTGGCTAGTGGCTAGTGGCTAGTGGCTAGTGGCTAGTGGCTTGTGGCTAGTGGCTAGTGACTTGTGGCTTGTGGCTAGTGGCTATTGGTTTGTGGCTAGTGGCTAGAGACTTGTGGCTAGTGGCTAATGGCTAATGGCTAGTGGCTTGGCTAGTGGCGTGGCTTGTCTAGTTGCTAGTGGCTAGTGGCTTGTGGCTTGTGGCTAGTGGCTAGTGGCTAGTGGCAAGTGGCTAGTGGCTAGTGGCTGGTGACTAGTGGCTTTTGGCTAGTGGCTAGTAGCTAGTGGCTAGTGGCTTGTGGCTAGTGGCTAGTGGTTTGTGTCTAGTGGCTTGTGACTAGTGGCTTTTGGCTAGTGGCTAGTGGCTAGTGGCTAGTGTCTTGTGGCTAGTGGTAAATGGCTTGTGGCTGGTGGCTAGTGGCTTTTGGCTAGTGGCTAGTGGCTAGTGGCTAGTGGCTTGTGGCTAGTGGGTAGTGGGTAGTGGCTTTTGGCTAGTGGCTAGTGGCTAGTGGCTAGTGGCTTGTGGCTAGTGGGTAGTGGGTAGTGGCTTTTGGCTAGTGGCTAGTGGCTAGTGGCTAGTGGCTAGTGGCTTGTGGCTAGTGGCTAGTGGCTAGTGGCTAGTGACCTGTGGCTAGTGGCTGGTGGCTAGTGGCTAGTGGCTAGTGGCTAGTGGCTAGTGGCTAGTGGCTAGTGGCTTGTGGCTAGTGGCTAGTGTCTTGTGGCTAGTGGCTAGTGGCTAGTGGCTAGTGGCTAGTGGCCAGTGGCTAGTGGCTTTTGGCTAGTGGCAAGTGGCTAGTGGCTAGTGGCTAGTGGCCAGTGGCTAGTGGCTTTTGGCTAGTGGCAAGTGGCTTTTGGCTAGTGGCTAGTGGCTAGTGGCGTGGCTAGTGGCTAGTGGCTAGTGGCTAGTGGCTAGTGGCTAGTGGCTAGTGGCTAGTGGCTAGTAGCTAGTGACTTTTGGCTTGTGTCTAGTGGCTTGTGGCTAGTGGCTAGTGGCTTGTGGCTAGTGGCTAGTGGCTAGTGGCTAGTGGCTAGTGGCTAGGCTAGTGGCGTGGCTTGGCTAGTGGCTGGTGGCTAGTGCCTTGTGGCTAGTGGCTAGTGTCTTGTGGCTAGTGGCTAGTGTCTTGTGGCTAGTGGCTGGTGGCTAGTGGCTAGTGGCTAGTGGCTTGTGGCTAGTGGCTAGTGGCTAGTGGTTTGCGGCTAGTGGCTAGTGGCTAGTGGCAAGTGGCTTTTGGCTAATGGCTAGTGGCTAGTGGCTAGTGGCTAGTGGCTTTTGGCTAGTGGCTAGTGGCTAGTGGCTAGTGGCTAGTGGCTAGTGGCTTGTGGCTAGTGGCAAGTGGCTAGTGGCTAGTGGCTGGTGACTAGTGGCTTTTGGCTAGTGGCTAGTGGCTAGTGGCTAGTGGCTAGTGGCTTTTGGCTATTGGCTAGTGGCTAGTGGCTAGGCTAGTGGCGTGGCTTGGCTAGTGGCTGGTGGCTAGTGCCTTGTGGCTAGTGGCTAGTGTCTTGTGGCTAGTGGCTGGTGGCTAGTGGCTAGTGGCTAGTGGCTTGTGGCTAGTGGCTAGTGGCTAGTGGTTTGCGGCTAGTGGCTAGTGGCTAGTGGCAAGTGGCTTTTGGCTAATGGCTAGTGGCTAGTGGCTAGTGGCTAGTGGCTTTTGGCTAGTGGCTAGTGGCTAGTGGCTGGTGACTAGTGGCTTTTGGTTAGTGGCTAGTGGCTAGTGGCTAGTGGCTAGTGGCTTTTGGCTATTGGCTAGTGGCTAGTGGCTAGTGGCTAGTGGCTAGTGGTTGTGGCTAGTGGCAAGTGGCTAGTGGCTAGTGGCTGGTGACTAGTGGCTTTTGGCAAGTGGCTAGTGGCTAGTGGCTAGTGGCTTGTGGCTAGTGGCTAGTGACTTGTGGCTTGTGGCTAGTGGCTAGTGGCTTGTGGCTAGTGGCAAGTGGCTAGTGGCTAATGGCTAGTGGCTAGTGGCTTGGCTAGTGGCGTGGCTTGTTTAGTGGCTAGTGGCTAGTGGCTTGTGGCTAGTGGCTAGTGGCTCGTGGCTAGTGGCTTTTGGCTTGTGGCTAGTGGCTAGTGGCTAGTGGGTAGTGGCTTTTGGCTAGTGGCTAGTGGCTAGTGGCTAGTGGCTTTTGGCTAGTTGCAAGTGGCTAGTGGCTAGTGGCTAGTGACTAGTGGCTTTTGGCTAGTGGCTAGTGGCTAGTGGCTAGTGGCTAGTGGCTTGTGGCTAGTGGCTAGTTGCTAGTGGCTAGTGACTTGTGGCTAGTGGCTACTGGCTAGTGGCTAGTGGCTAGTGGCTTGTGGCTAGTGGCTAGTTGTTAGTGGCTAGAGACTTGTGGCTAGTGGCTAGTGGCTAGTGGCTAGTGGCTAGTGGCTTGTGGCTAGTGGCTAGTGGCTAGTTTCTAGTTGCTTGTGGATAGTGGCTAGTGGCTAGTGGCTTGTGGCTGGTGGCTAGTGGCTTTTGGCTAGTGGCTAGTGGCTAGTGGCTAGTGGCTTGTGGCTAGTGGGTAGTGGGTCGTGGCTTTTGGATAGTGGCTAGTGGCTAGTGGCTTGTGGCTAGTGGGTAGTGGGTAGTGGCTTTTGGCTAGTGGCTTGTGGCTAGTGGCTAGTGGCTAGTGGCTTGTGGCTAGTGGCTAGTGGCTAGTGGCTAGTGACTTGTGGCTAGTGGCTAGTGGCTAGTGGCTAGTGGCTAGTGGCTAGTGGCTAGTGGCTAGTGGCTTGTGGCTAGTGGCTAGTGGCTAGTGTCTTGTGGCTAGTGGCTAGTGGCTAGTGGCTAGTGGCAAGTGGCTAGTGGCTAGTGACTAGTGGCTTTTGGCTAGTGGCTAGGAGGTAGTAGCTAGTGGCTTGTGGCTAGTGGCTAGTGGCTAGTGGCTAGTGGCTTTTGGCTAGTGGCTAGTGGCTAGTGGCTAGTGGCTAGTGGCTAGTGGCTAGTGGCTAGTTGCTTGTGGCTAGTGGTAAATGGCTTGTGGCTGGTGGCTAGTGGCTTTTGGCTAGTGGCTAGTGGCTGGTGGCTAGTGGCTTCTGGCTAGTTGGTAGTGGGTAGTGGCTTTTGGCTAGTGGCTAGTGGCTAGTGGCTAGTGGCTAGTGTCTTGTGGCTAGTGGGTAGTGGGTAGTGGCTTTTGGCTAGTGGCTAGTGGCTAGTGGCTAGTGGCTAGTGGCTTGTGGCTAGTGGCTAGTGGCTAGTGGCTAGTGACTTGTGGCTAGTGGCTGGTGGCTAGTGGCTAGTTGCTAGTGGCTAGTGACTAGTGGCTTGTGGCTAGTGGCTAGTGGCTAGTGTCTTGTGGCTAGTGGCTAGTGGCTAGTGGCTAGTGGTTAGTGGCTAGTGGCTTTTGGCTAGTGGCTAGTGGCTAGTGGCTAGTGGCTTGTGGCTAGTGGCAAGTGGCTAGTGGCTAGTGGCTAGTGACTCATGGCTTTTGGCTAGTGGCTAGTGGCTAATGGCTAGTGGCTAGTGTCTTGTGGTTAGTGGCTAGTGGCTAGTGACTTGTGGCTAGTGGCTAGTGGCTAGTGGCTTGTGGCTAGTGGCTAGAGACTTGTGGATAGTGGCTAATGGCTAGTGGCTAGAGGCTTGGCTAGTGGCGTGGCTTGGCTAGTGGCTAGTGGCTTTTGGCTAGTGGCTTGTGGCTAGTGGCTAGTGGCTAGTGACTAGTGGCTAATGGCTAGTGGCAAGTTGCTAGTGGCTAGTGGCTTGTGGCTAGTTGCAATTGGCTAGTGGCTTTTGGCTATTGACTAGTGGCTAGTGGCTAGTGGCTAGTGGCTAGTGGCTTCTGGCTAGCGGCTAGAGACTTTTGGCTAGTGGCTAATGGCTAGTGGCTAGTGGCTTGGCTAGTGGCTAGTGGCTAGTGATGAGTGGCTAGTGGCTAGTGGCTAGTGGCTAGTGGCTAGTGGTTTGTGGCTAGTGGCTAGTGGCTAGTGGCAAGTGGCTTTTGGCTAGTGGCTAGTGGCTAGTGGCTAGTGGCTAGTGGCTAGTGGCTAGTGGCAAGTGGCTAGTGGCTAGTGGCTGGTGACTAGTGGCTTTTGGCTAGTGGCTAGTGGCTAGTGGCTTGTGGCTAGTGGCTAGTGACTTGTGGCTTGTGGCTAGTGGCTAGTGGTTTGTGGCTAGTGGCTAGTGACTAGTGGCTTTTGGCTAGTGGCTAGTGGCTAGTGGCTAGTGTCTTGTGGCTAGTGGCTAGTGGCTAGTGGGTAGTGGCTTGTGGCTAGTGGCTTGTGGCTAGTGGCTAGTGGCTAGTGGCTTGTGGCTAGTGGCTAGTGGCTTGTGGCTAGTGGCTAGTGGCTAGTGGCTTGTGGCTAGTGGCTAGTGGCTAGTGGCGTGGCTTGTCTAGTGGCTAGTGGCTAGTGGCTAGTGGCTAGTGGCTTGTGGCTAGTGGCTAGTGGCTAGTGACTTGTGGCTAGTGGCTGGTGGCTAGTGGCTAGTTGCTAGTGGCTAGTGACTAGTGGCTTGTGGCTAGTGGCTAGTGGCTAGTGTCTTGTGGCTAGTGGCTAGTGGCTAGTGGCTAGTGGTTAGTGGCTAGTGGCTTTTGGCTAGTGGCTAGTGGCTAGTGGCTAGTGGCTTGTGGCTAGTGGCAAGTGGCTAGTGGCTAGTGGCTAGTGACTCATGGCTTTTGGCTAGTGGCTAGTGGCTAATGGCTAGTGGCTAGTGTCTTGTGGTTAGTGGCTAGTGGCTAGTGACTTGTGGCTAGTGGCTAGTGGCTAGTGGCTTGTGGCTAGTGGCTAGAGACTTGTGGATAGTGGCTAATGGCTAGTGGCTAGAGGCTTGGCTAGTGGCGTGGCTTGGCTAGTGGCTAGTGGCTTTTGGCTAGTGGCTTGTGGCTAGTGGCTAGTGGCTAGTGACTAGTGGCTAATGGCTAGTGGCTAGTGGCTAGTGGCTAGTGGCTAGTGGCTAATGTCTTGTGGCTAGTGGCAAGTGGCTAGTGACTAGTGGCTTTTGGCTAGTGGCTAGTGGCTAGTGGCTAGTGGCTTCTGGCTAGTGGGTAGTGGGTAGTGGCTTTTGGCTAGTGGCTAGTGGCTAGTGGCTAGTGGCTTGTTGCTAGTGGGTAGTGGGTAGTGGGTAGTGGCTTTTGGCTAGTGGCTAGTGGCTAGTGGCTAGTGGCTAGTTACTTGTGGCTAGTGGCTGGTGGCTAGTGGCTAGTGGCTAGTGGCTAGTGTCTTGTGGCTAGTGGCTAGTGGCTAGTGGCTAGTGGCTAGTGGCTAGTGGCTTGTGGCTAGTGGCTAGTGGCTAGTGGCTAGTGGCTAGTGGCAAGTGGCTAGGGGCTAGTGGCTTGTGGCTAGTGGCTAGTGGCTAGTTGCTTGTGGCTAGTGGTAAATGGCTTGTGGCTGATGGCTAGTGGCTTTTGGCTAGTGGCTAGTGGCTAGTGGCTTGTGGCTAGTGGGTAGTGGGTAGTGGCTTTTGGCTAGTGGCTAGTGGCTAGTGGCTAGTGGCTGGTGGCTAGTGGCTGGTGGCTAGTGGCTAGTGGCTAGTGGCTAGTGGCTAGTGGCTTGTGGCTAGTGGCTAGTGGCTTGTGTCTTGTGGCTTGTGGCTAGTGGCTAGTGGCTAGTGGCTAGTGGCAAGTGGCTAGTGGCTAGTGACTAGTTGCTTTTGGCTAGTGGCTAGGAGGTAGTGGCTAGTGGCTAGTGGCTTGTGGCTAGTGGTTAGTGGCTAGTGGCTTTTGGCTAGTGGCTAGTGGTTAGTGGCTAGTGGCTAGTGGCTTGTGGCTAGTGGCAAGTGGCTAGTGGCTAGTGGCTAGTGACTCATGGCTTTTGGCTAGTGGCTAGTGGCTAATGGCTAGTGGCTAGTGGCTTGTGGTTAGTGGCTAGTGGCTAGTGACTTGTGGCTAGTGGCTAGTGGCTAGTGGCTAGTGGCTTGTGGCTAGTGGCTAGAGACTTGTGGCTAGTGTCTAATGGCTAGTGGCTAGTGGCTTGGCTAGTGGCGTGGCTTGGCTAGTGGCTAGTGGCTTTTGGCTAGTGGCTTGTGGCTAGTGGCTAGTGGCTAGTGACAAGTGGCTAATGGCTAGTGGCAAGTGGCTAGTGGCTTGTGGCTAGTGGCAATTGGCTAGTGGCTAGTGGCTAGTGACTAGTGGCTTTTGGCTAGTGTTTAGTGGCTAGTGGCTAGTGGCTTGTGGCTGGTGGCTAGTGGCTTTTGGCTAGTGGCTAGTGGCTAGTGGATAGTGGCTAGTGGCTTTTTGCTAGTGGCTAGTGGCTAGTGGCTAGTGGCTTGTGGCTAGTGGCTAGAGACTAGTGGCTAGTGGCTAGTGGCTAGTGGCTAGTGGCTAGTGACTAGTGGCTAGTGGCTAGTGGCTAGTGGCTTTTGGCTAGTGACTAGTGGCTAGTGGCTAGTGGCTAGTGGCTAGTGGCTTGTGGCTAGCGGCTAGAGAATTTTGGCTAGTGGCTAATGGCTAGTGGCTAGTGGCTTGGCTAGTGGCTAGTGACTAGTGGCTAGTGGCTAGTGGCTAGTGGCTAGTGGTTTGTGGCTAGTGGCTAGTGGCTAGTGGCAAGTGGCTCTTGGCTATTTGCTAGTGGCTTTTGGCTAGTGGCTAGTGGCTAGTGGCTAGTGGCTAGAGGGTAGTGGCTTTTGGCTAGTGGCTAGTGGCTAGTGGCTAGTGACTAGTGGCTAGTGGCTAGTGGCTAGTGGCTAGTGGTTTGTGGCTAGTGGCTAGTGGCTAGTGGCTAGTGGCTATTTGCTAGTGGCTAATGGCTAGTGGCTAGTGGCTAGTGGCTAGTGGCTTTTGGCTAGTGGCTAGTGGCTAGTGGCTAGTGGCTAGTGGCTTGTGGCTAGTGGCAAGTGGCTAGTGGCTAGTGGCTGGTGACTAGTGGCTTTTGGCTAGTGGCTAGTGGCTAGTGGCTAGTGGCTTGTGGCTAGTGGCTAGTGACTTGTGGCTTGTGGCTAGTGGCTAGTGGTTTGTGGCTAGTGGCTAGAGACTTGTGGCTAGTGGCTAATGGCTAGTGGCTAGTGGCTAGGCTAGTGGCGTGGCTTGTCTAGTGGCTAGTGGCTAGTGGCTTGTGGCTAGTGGCTAGTGGCTAGTGGCTAGTGGCTTTTGGCTAGTGGCTAGTGGCTAGGCTAGTGGCGTGGCTTGGATAGTGGCTGGTGGCTAGTGCCTTGTGGCTAGTGGCTAGTGTCTTGTGGCTAGTGGCTAGTGGATGGTGGCTAGTGGCTAGTGGCTAGTGGCTAGAGGCTTGTGGCTAGTGACTAGTGGCTTTTGGCTAGTGGCTAGTGGCTAGTGGCTAGTGGCTAGTGGCTTTTGGCTAGTGGCTAGTGGCTAGTGGCTTGTGGCTAGTGGCCAGAGACTTGTGGCTAGTGGCTAGTGGCTAGTGGCTAGTGACTAGTGGCTAGTGGCTAGTGGCTTTTGGCTAGTGACTAGTGGCTAGTGGAAAGTGGCTAGTGGCTAGTGGCTTGTGGCTAGCGGCTAGAGACTTTTGGCTAGTGGCTAATGGCTAGTGGATAGTGGCTTGGCTAGTGGCTAGTGGCTAGTGGCTTGTGGCTAGTGGCTTGTGGCTAGTGGCTAGTGGCTAGTGGCTAGTGGCTAGTGGCTAGTGGCTAGTGGTTTGTGGCTAGTGGCTAGTGGCTAGTGGCTAGTGGCTTTTGGCTAGTGGCTAGTGGCTAGTGGCTAGTGGCTAGTGGCTAGTGGCTAGTGGCTTGTGGCTAGTGGGTAGTGACTTGTGGCTTGTGGCTAGTGGCTAGTGGTTTGTGGCTAGTGGCTAGAGACTTGTGGCTAGTGGCTAATGGCTAATGGCTAGTGGCTTGGCTAGTGGCGTGGCTTGTCTAGTTGCTAGTGGCTAGTGGCTTGTGGCTAGTGGCTAGTGGCTAGTGGCTAGTGGCAAGTGGCTAGTGGCTAGTGGCTGGTGACTAGTGGCTTTTGGCTAGTGGCTAGTAGCTAGTGGCTAGTGGCTTGTGGCTAGTGGCTAGTGACTTGTGGCTTGTGGCTAGTGGCTAGTGGTTTGTGGCTAGTGGCTTGTGACTAGTGGCTTTTGGCTAGTGGCTAGTGGCTAGTGGCTAGTGTCTTGTGGCTAGTGGTAAATGGCTTGTGGCTGGTGGCTAGTGGCTTTTGGCTAGTGGCTAGTGGCTAGTGGCTAGTGGCTTGTGGCTAGTGGGTAGTGGGTAGTGGCTTTTGGCTAGTGGCTAGTGGCTAGTGGCTAGTGGCTTGTGGCTAGTGGGTAGTGGGTAGTGGCTTTTGGCTAGTGGCTAGTGGCTAGTGGCTAGTGGCTAGTGGCTTGTGGCTAGTGGCTAGTGGCTAGTGGCTAGTGACCTGTGGCTAGTGGCTGGTGGCTAGTGGCTAGTGGCTAGTGGCTAGTGGCTAGTGGCTAGTGGCTAGTGGCTTGTGGCTAGTGGCTAGTGTCTTGTGGCTAGTGGCTAGTGGCTAGTGGCTAGTGGCTAGTGGCCAGTGGCTAGTGGCTTTTGGCTAGTGGCAAGTGGCTAGTGGCTAGTGGCTAGTGGCCAGTGGCTAGTGGCTTTTGGCTAGTGGCAAGTGGCTTTTGGCTAGTGGCTAGTGGCTAGTGGCGTGGCTAGTGGCTAGTGGCTAGTGGCTAGTGGCTAGTGGCTAGTGGCTAGTGGCTAGTGGCTAGTGGCTAGTGACTTTTGGCTTGTGTCTAGTGGCTTGTGGCTAGTGGCTAGTGGCTTGTGGCTAGTGGCTAGTGGCTAGTGGCTAGTGGCTAGTGGCTAGGCTAGTGGCGTGGCTTGGCTAGTGGCTGGTGGCTAGTGCCTTGTGGCTAGTGGCTAGTGTCTTGTGGCTAGTGGCTAGTGTCTTGTGGCTAGTGGCTGGTGGCTAGTGGCTAGTGGCTAGTGGCTTGTGGCTAGTGGCTAGTGGCTAGTGGTTTGCGGCTAGTGGCTAGTGGCTAGTGGCAAGTGGCTTTTGGCTAATGGCTAGTGGCTAGTGGCTAGTGGCTAGTGGCTTTTGGCTAGTGGCTAGTGGCTAGTGGCTAGTGGCTAGTGGCTAGTGGCTTGTGGCTAGTGGCAAGTGGCTAGTGGCTAGTGGCTGGTGACTAGTGGCTTTTGGCTAGTGGCTAGTGGCTAGTGGCTAGTGGCTAGTGGCTTTTGGCTATTGGCTAGTGGCTAGTGGCTAGGCTAGTGGCGTGGCTTGGCTAGTGGCTGGTGGCTAGTGCCTTGTGGCTAGTGGCTAGTGTCTTGTGGCTAGTGGCTGGTGGCTAGTGGCTAGTGGCTAGTGGCTTGTGGCTAGTGGCTAGTGGCTAGTGGTTTGCGGCTAGTGGCTAGTGGCTAGTGGCAAGTGGCTTTTGGCTAATGGCTAGTGGCTAGTGGCTAGTGGCTAGTGGCTTTTGGCTAGTGGCTAGTGGCTAGTGGCTGGTGACTAGTGGCTTTTGGTTAGTGGCTAGTGGCTAGTGGCTAGTGGCTAGTGGCTTTTGGCTATTGGCTAGTGGCTAGTGGCTAGTGGCTAGTGGCTAGTGGTTGTGGCTAGTGGCAAGTGGCTAGTGGCTAGTGGCTGGTGACTAGTGGCTTTTGGCAAGTGGCTAGTGGCTAGTGGCTAGTGGCTTGTGGCTAGTGGCTAGTGACTTGTGGCTTGTGGCTAGTGGCTAGTGGCTTGTGGCTAGTGGCAAGTGGATAGTGGCTAATGGCTAGTGGCTAGTGGCTTGGCTAGTGGCGTGGCTTGTTTAGTGGCTAGTGGCTAGTGGCTTGTGGCTAGTGGCTAGTGGCTAGTGGCTAGTGGCTTTTGGCTTGTGGCTAGTGGCTAGTGGCTAGTGGGTAGTGGCTTTTGGCTAGTGGCTAGTGGCTAGTGGCTAGTGCCTTTTGGCTAGTTGCAAGTGGCTAGTGGCTAGTGGCTAGTGACTAGTGGCTTTTGGCTAGTGGCTAGTGGCTAGTGGCTAGTGGCTAGTGGCTTGTGGCTAGTGGCTAGTTGCTAGTGGCTAGTGACTTGTGGCTAGTGGCTACTGGCTAGTGGCTAGTGGCTAGTGGCTTGTGGCTAGTGGCTAGTTGTTAGTGGCTAGTGACTTGTGGCTAGTGGCTAGTGGCTAGTGGCTAGTGGCTAGTGGCTTGTGGCTAGTGGCTAGTGGCTAGTTTCTAGTTGCTTGTGGATAGTGGCTAGTGGCTAGTGGCTTGTGGCTGGTGGCTAGTGGCTTTTGGCTAGTGGCTAGTGGCTAGTGGCTAGTGGCTTGTGGCTATTGGGTAGTGGGTCGTGGCTTTTGGCTAGTGGCTAGTGGCTAGTGGCTTGTGGCTAGTGGGTAGTGGGTAGTGGCTTTTGGCTAGTGGCTTGTGGCTAGTGGCTAGTGGCTAGTGGCTTGTGGCTAGTGGCTAGTGGCTAGTGGCTAGTGACTTGTGGCTAGTGGCTAGTGGCTAGTGGCTAGTGGCTAGTGGCTAGTGGCTAGTGGCTTGTGGCTAGTGGCTAGTGGCTAGTGTCTTGTGGCTAGTGGCTAGTGGCTAGTGGCTAGTGGCAAGTGGCTAGTGGCTAGTGACTAGTGGCTTTTGGCTAGTGGCTAGGAGGTAGTAGCTAGTGGCTTGTGGCTAGTGGCTAGTGGCTAGTGGCTAGTGGCTTTTGGCTAGTGGCTAGTGGCTAGTGGCTAGTGGCTAGTGGCTAGTGGCTAGTGGCTAGTGGCTAGTTGCTTGTGGCTAGTGGTAAATGGCTTGTGGCTGGTGGCTAGTGGCTTTTGGCTAGTGGCTAGTGGCTGGTGGCTAGTGGCTTCTGGCTAGTTGGTAGTGGGTAGTGGCTTTTGGCTAGTGGCTAGTGGCTAGTGGCTAGTGGCTAGTGTCTTGTGGCTAGTGGGTAGTGGGTAGTGGCTTTTGGCTAGTGGCTAGTGGCTAGTGGCTAGTGGCTAGTGGCTTGTGGCTAGTGGCTAGTGGCTAGTGGCTAGTGACTTGTGGCTAGTGGCTGGTGGCTAGTGGCTAGTTGCTAGTGGCTAGTGACTAGTGGCTTGTGGCTAGTGGCTAGTGGCTAGTGTCTTGTGGCTAGTGGCTAGTGGCTAGTGGCTAGTGGTTAGTGGCTAGTGGCTTTTGGCTAGTGGCTAGTGGCTAGTGGCTAGTGGCTTGTGGCTAGTGGCAAGTGGCTAGTGGCTAGTGGCTAGTGACTCATGGCTTTTGGCTAGTGGCTAGTGGCTAATGGCTAGTGGCTAGTGTCTTGTGGTTAGTGGCTAGTGGCTAGTGACTTGTGGCTAGTGGCTAGTGGCTAGTGGCTTGTGGCTAGTGGCTAGAGACTTGTGGATAGTGGCTAATGGCTAGTGGCTAGAGGCTTGGCTAGTGGCGTGGCTTGGCTAGTGGCTAGTGGCTTTTGGCTAGTGGCTTGTGGCTAGTGGCTAGTGGCTAGTGACTAGTGACTAGTGGCTAATGGCTAGTGGCAAGTTGCTAGTGGCTAGTGGCTTGTGGCTAGTTGCAATTGGCTAGTGGCTTTTGGCTATTGACTAGTGGCTAGTGGCTAGTGGCTAGTGGCTAGTGGCTTCTGGCTAGCGGCTAGAGACTTTTGGCTAGTGGCTAATGGCTAGTGGCTAGTGGCTTGGCTAGTGGCTAGTGGCTAGTGATGAGTGGCTAGTGGCTAGTGGCTAGTGGCTAGTGGCTAGTGGTTTGTGGCTAGTGGCTAGTGGCTAGTGGCAAGTGGCTTTTGGCTAGTGGCTAGTGGCTAGTGGCTAGTGGCTAGTGGCTAGTGGCTAGTGGCAAGTGGCTAGTGGCTAGTGGCTGGTGACTAGTGGCTTTTGGCTAGTGGCTAGTGGCTAGTGGCTTGTGGCTAGTGACTAGTGACTTGTGGCTTGTGGCTAGTGGCTAGTGGTTTGTGGCTAGTGGCTAGTGACTAGTGGCTTTTGGCTAGTGGCTAGTGGCTAGTGGCTAGTGTCTTGTGGCTAGTGGCTAGTGGCTAGTGGGTAGTGGCTTGTGGCTAGTGGCTTGTGGCTAGTGGCTAGTGGCTAGTTGCTTGTGGCTAGTGGTAAATGGCTTGTGGCTGGTGGCTAGTGGCTTTTGGCTAGTGGCTAGTGGCTAGTGGCTAGTGGCTTGTGGCTAGTGGGTAGTGGGTAGTGGCTTTTGGCTAGTGGCTAGTGGCTAGTGGCTAGTGGCTTGTGGCTAGTGGGTAGTGGGTAGTGGCTTTTGGCTAGTGGCTAGTGGCTAGTGGCTAGTGGCTTGTGGCTAGTGGCTAGTGGCTAGTGGCTAGTGACCTGTGGCTAGTGGCTGGTGGCTAGTGGCTAGTGGCTAGTGGCTAGTGGCTAGTGGCTAGTGGCTTGTGGCTAGTGGCTAGTGGCTAGTGTCTTGTGGCTAGTGGCTAGTGGCTAGTGGCTGGTGGCTAGTGGCCAGTGGCTAGTGGCTTTTGGCTAGTGGCTAGTGGCTAGTGGCTAGTGACTAGTGGCTTTTGGCTAGTGGCTAGTGGCTAGTGGCTAGTGGCTAGTGGCTAGTGGCTTGTGGCTAGTGGCTAGTTTCTAGTGGCTAGTGACTTGTGGCTAGTGGCTAGTGGCTAGTGGCTAGTGGCTAGTGGCTTGTGGCTATTGGCTAGTTGCTAGTGGCTAGTGACTTGTGGCTAGTGGCTAGTGGCTAGTGGCTAGTGGGTAGTGGGTAGTGGCTAGTGGCTTGTGGCTAGTGGCAAGTGGCTAGTGGCTAGTGGCTAGTGGCTAGTGGTTTGTGGCTAGTGGCAATTGGCTAGTGGCTTGTGGCTAGTGGCTAGTGGCTTTTGGCTAGTGGCTAGAGGCTAGTAGCTAGTGACTTGTGGCTAGTGGCTAATGGCTAGTGGCTAGTGGCTTGGCTAGTGGCGTGGCTTGGCTAGTGGCTAGTGGCTAGTGGCTTGTGGCTAGTGGCTTTTGGCTAGTGGCTAGTGGCTAGTGGCTTGTGGCTAGTGGCTTTTGGCTAGTGGCTAGTGGCTAGTGGCTAGTGGCTAATGGCTTGTGGCTAGTGGCAAGTGGCTAGTGGCTAGTGACTAGTGGCTTTTGGCTAGTGGCTAGTGGCTAGTGGCTAGTGGCTAGTGACTTGTGGCTTGTGTCTAGTGGCTAGTGGCTAGTGGCTAGTGGCTTGTGGCTAGTGGCTAGTGGCTATTGGCTAGTGGCTAGGCTAGTGGCGTGGCTTGGCAAGTGGCTGGTGGCTAGTGCCTTGTGGCTAGTGGCTAGTGGCTAGTGGCTTGTGGTTAGTGGCTAGGGGCTTTTGGCTAGTGGCTAGTGGCTAGTGGATAGTGGCTAGCGGCTTTTGGCTAGTGGCTAGTGGCTAGTGGCTAGTGGCTAGTGGCTTGTGGCTAGTGGCCAGAGACTTGTGGCTAGTGGCTAGTGGGTAGTGGCTAGTGACTAGTGGCTAGTGGCTAGTGGCTAGTGGCTTTTGGCTAGTGGCTAGTGGTTAGTGGCTAGTGGCTTGTGGCTAGCGGCTAGAGACTTTTGTTTAGTGGCTAATGGCTAGTGGCTAGTGGCTTGGCTAGTGGCTAGTGGCTTGTGGCTAGTGGCTTGTGGCTAGTGGCTTGTGGCTAGTGGCTAGTGACTTGTGGCTTGTGGCTAGTGTCTAGTGGTTTGTGGCTAGTGGCTAGAGACTTGTGGCTAGTGGCTAATGGCTAGTGGCTAGTGGCTTGGCTAGTGGCGTGGCTTGTCTAGTGGCTAGTGGCTTGTGGCTAGTGGCTAGTGGCTAGTGGCTAGTGGCTAGTGGCTAGTGGGTAGTGGCTTTTGGCTAGTGGCTAGTGGCTAGTGGCTAGTGGCTAGTGGCTTTTGGCTAGTGGCAAGTGGCTAGTGGCTAGTGGCTAGTGACTAGTGGCTTTTGGCTAGTGGCTAGTGGCTAGTGGCTAGTGGCTTGTGGCTAGTGGCTAGTTGCTAGTGGCTAGTGGCTTGTGGCTAGTGGCTAGTGGCTAGTGGCTACCAGCTAGCGGCTAGTGGCTTGGAGCTAGTGGCTCGTGGCTTGTGGCTAGTGGCTAGTGGCTTGTGGCTAGTGGCTAGTGGCTAGTGGCTAGTGGCAAGTGGGTTTTGGCTAGTGGCTAGTGGCTAGTGGCTAGTGGCTGGTGGCTAGTGGCTAGTGGCTAGTGGCTAGTGGCTAGTGGCTAGTGGCGAGTGGCTAGTGGCTCATGGCTTTTGGCTAGTGGCTAGTGGCTAGTGGCTAGTGGCTAGTGGCTAGTGGCGTGGTTAGTGGCTAGTGGCTAGTTGCTAGTGGATTTTGGTAAGTGGCTAGTGGCTAGTGGCTAGTGGCTAGTGACTTGTGGCTTGTGTCTAGTGGCTAGTGGCTAGTGGCTAGTGGCTTGTGGCTAGTGGCTAGTGGCTTGTGGCTAGTGGCTAGGCTAGTGGCGTGGCTTTGCTAGTGGCTGGTGGCTAGTGCCTTGTGGCTAGTGGCTAGTGTCTTGTGGCTAGTGGCTGGAGGCTAGTGGCTAGTGGCTAGTGGCTTGTGGCTAGTGGCTAGTGGCTAGTGGTTTGCGGCTAGTGGCTAGTGGCTAGTGGCAAGTGGCTTTTGGCTAGTGGCTAGTGGCTAGTGGCTAGTGGCTAGTGGCTTTTGGCTAGTGGCTAGTGGCTAGTGGCTAGTGGCTAGTGGCTAGTGGATTGTGGCTAGTGGCAAGTGGCTAGTGGCTAGTGGCTGGTGACTAGTGGCTTTTGGCTAGTGGCTAGTGGCTAGTGGCTAGTGGCTTGTGGCTATTGGCTAGTGACTTGTGGCTTGTGGCTAGTGGCTAGTGGTTTGTGGCTAGTGGCTAGAGACTTGTGGCTAGTGGCTAATGGCTAGTGGCTAGTGGCTTGGCTAGTGGCGTGGCTTCTTTAGTGGCTAGTGGCTAGTGGCTTGTGGCTAGTGGCTAGTGGCTAGTGGCTAGTGGCTTTTGGCTAGTGGCTAGTGGCTAGTGGGTAGTGGGTAGTGGCTTTTGGATAGTGGCTAGTGGCTAGTGGCTAGTGTCTTTTGGCTAGTTGCAAGTGGCTAGTGGCTAGTGACTAGTGACTAGTGGCTTTTGGCTAGTGGCTAGTGGCTAGTGGCTAGTGGCTTGTGGCTAGTGGCTAGTTGCTAGTGGCTAGTGGCTTGTGGCTAGTGGCTAGTTGCTAGTGGCTAGTGACTTGTGGCTAGTGGCTAGTGGCTAGTGGCTAGTGGCTAGTGGCTTGTGGTTAGTGGCTAGTGGCTAGTTTCTAGTTGCTTGTGGATAGTGGCTAGTGGCTAGTGGCTTATGGCTAGTGGTTAATGGCTTTTGGCTGGTGGCTAGTGGCTAATGGCTAGTGGCTTGTGTCTAGTGGCTAGTGGCTTTTGGCTAGTGGCTAGTGGCTAGTGGCTAGTTGCTAGTGGCTAGTGGGTAGTGGCTTTTGGCTAGTGGCTAGTGGCTAGTGGCTAGTGGCTAGTGGCTAGTGGCTAGTGGCTAGTGGCTTGTGGCTAGTGGCTAGAGACTTGTGGCTAGTGGCTAGTGGATAGTGGCTAGTGGCTTTTGGCTAGTGGCTAGTGGCTAGTGGCTAGTGGCTAGTGGCTTGTGGCTAACGGCTAGAGACTTGTGGCTAGTGGCTAGTGGCTAGTGGCTAGTGGCTAGTGACTAGTGGCTAGTGGCTAGTGGCTAGTTGCTTTTGGCTAGTGACTAGTGGCTAGTGGCTAGTGGCTTGTGTCTTGTGGCTAGTGGCTAGTGGCTAGTGGCTAGTGGCTAGTGGCTAGTGGCTAGTGGCTTGTGGCTAGTGGCTAGTGGCTAGTGTCTTGTGGCTAGTGGCTAGTGGCTAGTGGCTTGTGGCTAGTGGCAAGTGGCTAGTGGCTAGTGACTAGTGGCTTTTGGCTAGTGGCTAGGAGGTAGTGGCTAGTGGCTTGTGGCTAGTGGCTAGTGGGTAGTGGCTAGTGGCTAGTGGCTAGTGGCTTGTGGCTAGTGGCAATTGGCTAGTGGCTAGTGGGTAGTGACTAGTGGCTTTTGGCTAGTGGCTAGTGGCTAGTGGCTAGTGGCTAGTGGCTAGTGGCTTGTGGCTAGCGGCTAGAGACTTTTGGCTAGTGGCTAATGGCTAGTGGCTAGTGGCTTGGCTAGTGGCTAGTGGCTAGTGGCTTGTGGCTAGTGGCTTGTGGCTAGTGGCTAGTGGCTAGTGACTAGTGGCTGGTGACTAGTGGCTTTTGGCTAGTGGCTAGTGGCTAGTGGCTTGTGGCTAGTGGCTAGTGACTTGTGGCTTGTGGCTAGTGGCTAGTGGTTTGTGGCTAGTGGCTAGAGACTTGTGGATAGTGGCTAATGGCTAGTGGCTAGTGGCTTGGCTAGTGGCGTGGCTTGTTTAGTGGCTAGTGGCTAGTGGCTTGTGGCTAGTGGCTAGTGGCTAGCGGCTAGTGGCTAGTGGCTTGTGGCTAGTGGCTAGTTGATAGTGGCTAGTGACTTGTGGCTAGTGGCTAGTGGCTAGTGGCTAGTGGCTAGTGGCTTGTGGCTAGTGGCTAGTTGCTAGTGGCTAGTGACTTGTGGCTAGTGGCTAGTGGCTAATGGCTAGTGGCTAGTGGGTAGTCGCTTGTGGCTAGTGGCAAGTGGCTAGTGGCTAGTGGCTAGTGGCTTGTGGCTAGTGGCAATTGGCTAGTGGCTAGTGGGTAGTGACTAGTGGCTTTTGGCTAGTGGCTAGTGGCTAGTGGCTAGTGGCTAGCGGCTAGTGACTTGTGGCTAGTGGCTAATGGCTAGTGGCTAGTGGCTTGGCTAGTGGCGTGGCTTGGCTAGTGGCTTGTGGCTAGTGGCTTGTGGCTAGTGGCTAGTGGCTAGTGGCTTTTGGCTAGTGGCTAGTGGCTAGTGGCTAGTGGCTTTTGGCTAGTGGCTATTGGCTAGTGGCTAATGGCTTGTGGCTAGTGGCAAGTGGCTAGTGGCTAGTGACTAGTGGCTTTTGGCTAGTGGCTAGTGGATAGTGGCTAGTGTCTTGTGGCTAGTGGCTAGTGGCTAGTGGCTAGTGGCTAGTGGCTAGTGGGTAGTGGCTTGTGGCTAGTGGTAAATGGCTTGTGGCTGGTGGCTAGTGGCTTTTGGCTAGTGGCTAGTGGCTAGTGGCTAGTGGCTTGTGGCTAGTGGGTAGTGGGTAGTGGCTAGTGGCTAGTGGCAAGTGGCTAGTGGCTAGTGACTAGTGGCTTTTGGCTAGTGGCTAGGAGGTAGTGGCTAGTGGCTTGTGGCTAGTGGCTAGTGGTTAGTGGCTAGTGGCTAGTGGATAGTGGCTAGTGGCTAGTGGCTAGTGGCTAGTGGCTAGTGGCTAGTTGCTTGTGGCTAGTGGTAAATGGCTTGTGGCTGGTGGCTAGTGGCTTTTGGCTAGTGGCTAGTGGCTAGTGGCTTGTGGCTAGTGGGTAGTGGGTAGTGGCTTTTGGCTAGTGGCTAGTGGCTAGTGGCTTGTGGCTAGTGGCTAGTGGCTAGTGGCTAGGGACTTGTGGCTAGTAGCTGGTGGCTAGTGGCTAGTGGCTAGTGGCTAGTGGCTTGTGGCTATTGGCTAGTGGCTAGTGTCTTGTGGCTAGTGGCTAGTGGCTAGTGGCTAGTGGCTAGTGGCAAGTGGCTAGTGGCTAGTGACTAGTTGCTTTTGGCTAGTGGCTAGGAGGTAGTGGCTAGTGGCTAGTGGCTTGTGGCTAGTGGTTAGTGGCTAGTGGCTTTTGGCTAGTGGCTAGTGGTTAGTGGCTAGTGGCTAGTGGCTTGTGGCTAGTGGCAAGTGGCTAGTGGCTAGTGGCTAGTGACTCATGGCTTTTGGCTAGTGGCTAGTGGCTAATGGCTAGTGGCTAGTGGCTTGTGGTTAGTGGCTATTGGCTAGTGACTTGTGGCTAGTGGCTAGTGGCTAGTGGCTTGTGGCTAGTGGCTAGAGACTTGTGGCTAGTGGCTAATGGCTAGTGGCTAGTGGCTTGGCTAGTGGCGTGGCTTGGCTAGTGGCTAGTGGCTTTTGGCTAGTGGCTTGTGGCTAGTTGCTAGTGGCTAGTGACTAGTGGCTAATGGCTAGTGGCAAGTGGCTAGTGGCTAGTGGCTAGTGGCTAGTGGCTTGTGGCTAGTGGCAATTGGCTAGTGGCTAGTGGCTAGTGACTAGTGGCTTTTGGCTAGTGTTTAGTGGCTAGTGGCTAGTGGCTCGTGGCTGGTGGCTAGTGGCTTTTGGCTAGTGGCTAGTGGATAGTGGATAGTGGCTAGTGGCTTTTTGCTAGTGGCTAGTGGCTAGTGGCTAGTGGCTAGTGGCTTGTGGCTAGTGGCTAGAGACTTGTGGCTAGTGGCTAGTGGCTAGTGGATAGTGGCTAGTGACTAGTGGCTAGTGGCTAGTGGCTAGTGGCTTTTGGCTAGTGACTAGTGGCTAGTGGCTAGTGGCTAGTGGCTAGTGGCTTGTGGCTAGCGGCTAGAGAATTTTGGCTAGTGGCTAATGGCTAGTGGCTAGTGGCTTGGCTAGTGGCTAGTGGCTAGTGACTAGTGGCTAGTGGCTAGTGGCTAGTTGCTAGTGGCTAGTGGCTAGTGGTTTGTGGCTAGTGGCTAGTGGCTAGTGGCAAGTGGCTCTTGGCTAGTGGCTAGTGGCTAGTGGCTAGTGGCTAGTGGCTTTTGGCTAGTGGCTAGTGGCTAGTGGCTAGTGGCTAGTGGCTTGTGGCTAGTGGCAAGTGGCTAGTGGCTAGTGGCTGGTGACTAGTGGCTTTTGGCTAGTGGCTAGTGGCTAGTGGCTAGTGGCTTGTGGCTAGTGGCTAGTGACTTGTGGCTTGTGGCTAGTGGCTAGTGGTTTGTGGCTAGTGGCTAGAGACTTGTGTCTAGTGGCTAATGGCTAGTGGCTAGTGGCTTGGCTAGTGGCGTGGCTTGTTTAGTGGCTAGTGGCTAGTGGCTTGTGGCTAGTGGCTAGTGGCTAGTGGCTAGTGGCTTTGGGCTAGTGGCTAGTGGCTAGTGGCTAGTGGGTAGTGGCTTTTGGCTAGTGGGTAGTGGCTAGTGGCTAGTGGCTAGTGGCTTGTGGCTAGTGGCTAGTTGCTAGTGGCTAGTGGCTTGTGGCTAGTGGCTAGTGGCTAGTGGCTTGTGGCTAGTGGCTAGTGGGTAGTGGCTTGTGGCTAGTGGCAAGTGGCTAGTGGCTAGTGGCTAGTGGCTTGTGGCTAGTGGCAATTGGCTAGTGGCTAGTGGGTAGTGACTAGTGGCTTTTGGCTAGTGGCTAGTGGCTAGTGGCTAGTGACTTGTGGCTAGTGGCTAGTGGCTAGTGGCTAGTGGCTAGTGGCTTGTGGCTAGTGGCAAGTGGCTAGTGGCTAGTGGCTGGTGACTAGTGGCTTTTGGCTAGTGGCTAGTGGCTAGTGGCTAGTGGCTTGTGGCTAGTGGCTAGTGACTTGTGGCTTGTGGCTAGTGGCTAGTGGTTTGTGGCTAGTGGCTAGAGACTTGTGTCTAGTGGCTAATGGCTAGTGGCTAGTGGCTTGGCTAGTGGCGTGGCTTGTTTAGTGGCTAGTGGCTAGTGGCTTGTGGCTAGTGGCTAGTGGCTAGTGGCTAGTGGCTTTGGGCTAGTGGCTAGTGGCTAGTGGCTAGTGGGTAGTGGCTTTTGGCTAGTGGGTAGTGGCTAGTGGCTAGTGGCTAGTGGCTTGTGGCTAGTGGCTAGTGGCTAGTGGCTAGTGGCTTGTGGCTTGTGGCTAGTGGCTAGTGGCTAGTGGCTAGTGGCTAGTGGCTAGTGGGTAGTGGCTTGTGGCTAGTGGCAAGTGGCTAGTGGCTAGTGGCTAGTGGCTTGTGGCTAGTGGCAATTGGCTAGTGGCTAGTGGGTAGTGACTAGTGGCTTTTGGCTAGTGGCTAGTGGCTAGTGGCTAGTGACTTGTGGCTAGTGGCTAATGGCTAGTGGCTAGTGGCTAATGGCTTGTGGCTAGTGGCTAGTGGCTAGTGGCTAGTGGCTTGTGGCTAGTGGCTAGAGACTTGTGGCTAGTGGCTAGTGGCTAGTGGCTAGTGGCAAGTGACTAGTGGCTAGTGGCTAGTGGCTAGTGGCTCTTGGCTAGTGACTAGTGCTAGTGGCTAGTGGCTAGTGGCTAGTGGCTTGTGGCTAGCAGCTAGAAACTTTTGGCTAGTGGCTAATGGCTAGTGGCTAGTGGCTTGGCTAGTGGCTAGTGGCTAGTGGCTTGTGGCTAGTGGCTTGTGGCTAGTGGCTAGTGGCTAGTCACTAGTGGCTAGTGGCTAGTGGCTAGTGGCTAGTGGCTAGTGGTTTGTGGCTAGTGGCTAGTGGCTAGTGGCAAGTGTCTTTTGGCTAGTGGCTAGTGGCTAGTGGCTAGTGGCTAGTTGCTAGTGGCTTTTGGCTAGTGGCTAGTGGTTAGTGGCTAGTGGCTAGTGGCTAGTGGCTTGTGGCTAGTGGCAAGTGGCTAATGGCTACTGGCTGGTGACTAGTGGCTTTTGGCTAGTGGCTAGTGGCTAGTGGCTAGTGGCTTGTGGCTAGTGGCAAGTGACTTGTGGCTTGTGGCTAGTGGCTAGTGGTTTGTGGCTAGTGGCTAGAGACTTGTGGCTAGTGGCTAATGGCTAGTGGCTAGTGGCTTTGCTAGTGGCATGGCTTGTTTAGTGGCTAGTGGCTTGTGGCTAGTGGCTAGTGGCTAGTGGGTAGTGGCTTTTGGCTAGTGGCTAGTGGCTAGTGGCTAGTGGCTAGTGGCTTTTGGCTAGTGGCAAGTGGCTAGTGGCTAGTGGCTAGTGACTAGTGGCTTTTGGCTAGTGGCTAGTGGCTAGTGGCTAGTGGCTTGTGGCTAGTGGCTAGTTGCTAGTGGCTAGTGGCTTGTGGCTAGTGGCTAGTGGCTAGTGGCTACCAGCTAGCGGCTAGTGGCTTGGAGCTAGTGGCTCGTGGCTTGTGGCTAGTGGCTAGTGGCTTGTGGCTAGTGGCTAGTGGCTAGTGGCTAGTGGCAAGTGGGTTTTGGCTAGTGGCTAGTGGCTAGTGGCTAGTGGCTGGTGGCTAGTGGCTAGTGGCTAGTGGCTAGTGGCTAGTGGCTAGTGGCGAGTGGCTAGTGGCTCATGGCTTTTGGCTAGTGGCTAGTGGCTAGTGGCTAGTGGCTAGTGGCTAGTGGCGTGGCTAGTGGCTAGTGGCTAGTGGCTAGTGGATTTTGGTAAGTGGCTAGTGGCTAGTGGCTAGTGGCTAGTGACTTGTGGCTTGTGTCTAGTGGCTAGTGGCTAGTGGCTAGTGGCTTGTGGCTAGTGGCTAGTGGCTTGTGGCTAGTGGCTAGGCTAGTGGCGTGGCTTTGCTAGTGGCTGGTGGCTAGTGCCTTGTGGCTAGTGGCTAGTGTCTTGTGGCTAGTGGCTGGAGGCTAGTGGCTAGTGGCTAGTGGCTTGTGGCTAGTGGCTAGTGGCTAGTGGTTTGCGGCTAGTGGCTAGTGGCTAGTGGCAAGTGGCTTTTGGCTAGTGGCTAGTGGCTAGTGGCTAGTGGCTAGTGGCTTTTGGCTAGTGGCTAGTGGCTAGTGGCTAGTGGCTAGTGGCTAGTGGATTGTGGCTAGTGGCAAGTGGCTAGTGGCTAGTGGCTGGTGACTAGTGGCTTTTGGCTAGTGGCTAGTGGCTAGTGGCTAGTGGCTTGTGGCTATTGGCTAGTGACTTGTGGCTTGTGGCTAGTGGCTAGTGGTTTGTGGCTAGTGGCTAGAGACTTGTGGCTAGTGGCTAATGGCTAGTGGCTAGTGGCTTGGCTAGTGGCGTGGCTTCTTTAGTGGCTAGTGGCTAGTGGCTTGTGGCTAGTGGCTAGTGGCTAGTGGCTAGTGGCTTTTGGCTAGTGGCTAGTGGCTAGTGGGTAGTGGGTAGTGGCTTTTGGCTAGTGGCTAGTGGCTAGTGGCTAGTGGCTTTTGGCTAGTTGCAAGTGGCTAGTGGCTAGTGACTAGTGACTAGTGGCTTTTGGCTAGTGGCTAGTGGCTAGTGGCTAGTGGCTTGTGGCTAGTGGCTAGTTGCTAGTGGCTAGTGGCTTGTGGCTAGTGGCTAGTTGCTAGTGGCTAGTGACTTGTGGCTAGTGGCTAGTGGCTAGTGGCTAGTGGCTAGTGGCTTGTGGTTAGTGGCTAGTGGCTAGTTTCTAGTTGCTTGTGGATAGTGGCTAGTGGCTAGTGGCTTATGGCTAGTGGTTAATGGCTTTTGGCTGGTGGCTAGTGGCTAATGGCTAGTGGCTTGTGTCTAGTGGCTAGTGGCTTTTGGCTAGTGGCTAGTGGCTAGTGGCTAGTTGCTAGTGGCTAGTGGGTAGTGGCTTTTGGCTAGTGGCTAGTGGCTAGTGGCTAGTGGCTAGTGGCTAGTGGCTAGTGGCTAGTGGCTTGTGGCTAGTGGCTAGAGACTTGTGGCTAGTGGCTAGTGGATAGTGGCTAGTGGCTTTTGGCTAGTGGCTAGTGGCTAGTGGCTAGTGGCTAGTGGCTTGTGGCTAACGGCTAGAGACTTGTGGCTAGTGGCTAGTGGCTAGTGGCTAGTGGCTAGTGACTAGTGGCTAGTGGCTAGTGGCTAGTTGCTTTTGGCTAGTGACTAGTGGCTAGTGGCTAGTGGCTAGTGTCTTGTGGCTAGTGGCTAGTGGCTAGTGGCTAGTGGCTAGTGGCTAGTGGCTAGTGGCTTGTGGCTAGTGGCTAGTGGCTAGTGTCTTGTGGCTAGTGGCTAGTGGCTAGTGGCTTGTGGCTAGTGGCAAGTGGCTAGTGGCTAGTGACTAGTGGCTTTTGGCTAGTGGCTAGGAGGTAGTGGCTAGTGGCTTGTGGCTAGTGGCTAGTGGGTAGTGGCTAGTGGCTAGTGGCTAGTGGCTTGTGGCTATTGGCTAGTGGCTAGTGGCTAGTGGGTAGTGACTAGTGGCTTTTGGCTAGTGGCTAGTGGCTAGTGGCTAGTGGCTAGTGGCTAGTGGCTTGTGGCTAGCGGCTAGAGACTTTTGGCTAGTGGCTAATGGCTAGTGGCTAGTGGCTTGGCTAGTGGCTAGTGGCTAGTGGCTTGTGGCTAGTGGCTTGTGGCTAGTGGCTAGTGGCTAGTGACTAGTGGCTGGTGACTAGTGGCTTTTGGCTAGTGGCTAGTGGCTAGTGGCTTGTGGCTAGTGGCTAGTGGCTAGTGACTTGTGGCTTGTGGCTAGTGGCTAGTGGTTTGTGGCTAGTGGCTAGAGACTTGTGGATAGTGGCTAATGGCTAGTGGCTAGTGGCTTGGCTAGTGGCGTGGCTTGTTTAGTGGCTAGTGGCTAGTGGCTTGTGGCTAGTGGCTAGTGGCTAGCGGCTAGTGGCTAGTGGCTTGTGGCTAGTGGCTAGTTGATAGTGGCTAGTGACTTGTGGCTAGTGGCTAGTGGCTAGTGGCTAGTGGCTTGTGGCTAGTGGCTAGTTGCTAGTGGCTAGTGACTTGTGGCTAGTGGCTAGTGGCTAATGGCTAGTGGCTAGTGGGTAGTCGCTTGTGGCTAGTGGCAAGTGGCTAGTGGCTAGTGGCTAGTGGCTTGTGGCTAGTGGCAATTGGCTAGTGGCTAGTGGGTAGTGACTAGTGGCTTTTGGCTAGTGGCTAGTGGCTAGTGGCTAGTGGCTAGTGGCTAGTGACTTGTGGCTAGTGGCTAATGGCTAGTGGCTAGTGGCTTGGCTAGTGGCGTGGCTTGGCTAGTGGCTTGTGGCTAGTGGCTTGTGGCTAGTGGCTAGTGGCTAGTGGCTTTTGGCTAGTGGCTAGTGGCTAGTGGCTAGTGGCTTTTGGCTAGTGGCTATTGGCTAGTGGCTAATGGCTTGTGGCTAGTGGCAAGTGGCTAGTGGCTAGTGACTAGTGGCTTTTGGCTAGTGGCTAGTGGATAGTGGCTAGTGTCTTGTGGCTAGTGGCTAGTGGCTAGTGGCTAGTGGCTAGTGGCTAGTGGCTAGTGGGTAGTGTCTTGTGGCTAGTGGTAAATGGCTTGTGGCTGGTGGCTAGTGGCTTTTGGCTAGTGGCTAGTGGCTAGTGGCTAGTGGCTTGTGGCTAGTGGCTAGTGGCTAGTGGCTAGGGACTTGTGGCTAGTAGCTGGTGGCTAGTGGCTAGTGGCTAGTGGCTAGTGGCTTGTGGCTATTGGCTAGTGGCTAGTGTCTTGTGGCTAGTGGCTAGTGGCTAGTGGCTAGTGGCTAGTGGCAAGTGGCTAGTGGCTAGTGACTAGTTGCTTTTGGCTAGTGGCTAGGAGGTAGTGGCTAGTGGCAAGTGGCTAGTGGCTAGTGGCTAGTGACTCATGGCTTTTGGCTAGTGGCTAGTGGCTAATGGCTAGTGGCTAGTGGCTTGTGGTTAGTGGCTATTGGCTAGTGACTTGTGGCTAGTGGCTAGTGGCTAGTGGCTTGTGGCTAGTGGCTAGAGACTTGTGGCTAGTGGCTAATGGCTAGTGGCTAGTGGCTTGGCTAGTGGCGTGGCTTGGCTAGTGGCTAGTGGCTTTTGGCTAGTGGCTTGTGGCTAGTTGCTAGTGGCTAGTGACTAGTGGCTAATGGCTAGTGGCAAGTGGCTAGTGGCTAGTGGCTAGTGGCTTGTGGCTAGTGGCAATTGGCTAGTGGCTAGTGGCTAGTGACTAGTGGCTTTTGGCTAGTGTTTAGTGGCTAGTGGCTAGTGGCTCGTGGCTGGTGGCTAGTGGCTTTTGGCTAGTGGCTAGTGGATAGTGGATAGTGGCTAGTGGCTTTTTGCTAGTGGCTAGTGGCTAGTGGCTAGTGGCTAGTGGCTTGTGGCTAGTGGCTAGAGACTTGTGGCTAGTGGCTAGTGGCTAGTGGATAGTGGCTAGTGACTAGTGGCTAGTGGCTAGTGGCTAGTGGCTTTTGGCTAGTGACTAGTGGCTAGTGGCTAGTGGCTAGTGGCTAGTGGCTTGTGGCTAGCGGCTAGAGAATTTTGGCTAGTGGCTAATGGCTAGTGGCTAGTGGCTTGGCTAGTGGCTAGTGGCTAGTGACTAGTGGCTAGTGGCTAGTGGCTAGTTGCTAGTGGCTAGTGGCTAGTGGTTTGTGGCTAGTGGCTAGTGGCTAGTGGCAAGTGGCTCTTGGCTAGTGGCTAGTGGCAAGTGGCTAGTGGCTAGTGGCTTTTGGCTAGTGGCTAGTGGCTAGTGGCTAGTGGCTAGTGGCTTGTGGCTAGTGGCAAGTGGCTAGTGGCTAGTGGCTGGTGACTAGTGGCTTTTGGCTAGTGGCTAGTGGCTAGTGGCTAGTGGCTTGTGGCTAGTGGCTAGTGACTTGTGGCTTGTGGCTAGTGGCTAGTGGTTTGTGGCTAGTGGCTAGAGACTTGTGTCTAGTGGCTAATGGCTAGTGGCTAGTGGCTTGGCTAGTGGCGTGGCTTGTTTAGTGGCTAGTGGCTAGTGGCTTGTGGCTAGTGGCTAGTGGCTAGTGGCTAGTGGCTTTGGGCTAGTGGCTAGTGGCTAGTGGCTAGTGGGTAGTGGCTTTTGGCTAGTGGGTAGTGGCTAGTGGCTAGTGGCTAGTGGCTTGTGGCTAGTGGCTAGTTGCTAGTGGCTAGTGGCTTGTGGCTAGTGGCTAGTGGCTAGTGGCTTGTGGCTAGTGGCTAGTGGGTAGTGGCTTGTGGCTAGTGGCAAGTGGCTAGTGGCTAGTGGCTAGTGGCTTGTGGCTAGTGGCAATTGGCTAGTGGCTAGTGGGTAGTGACTAGTGGCTTTTGGCTAGTGGCTAGTGGCTAGTGGCTAGTGACTTGTGGCTAGTGGCTAGTGGCTAGTGGCTAGTGGCTAGTGGCTTGTGGCTAGTGGCAAGTGGCTAGTGGCTAGTGGCTGGTGACTAGTGGCTTTTGGCTAGTGGCTAGTGGCTAGTGGCTAGTGGCTTGTGGCTAGTGGCTAGTGACTTGTGGCTTGTGGCTAGTGGCTAGTGGTTTGTGGCTAGTGGCTAGAGACTTGTGTCTAGTGGCTAATGGCTAGTGGCTAGTGGCTTGGCTAGTGGCATGGCTTGTTTAGTGGCTAGTGGCTAGTGGCTTGTGGCTAGTGGCTAGTGGCTAGTGGCTAGTGGCTTTGGGCTAGTGGCTAGTGGCTAGTGGCTAGTGGGTAGTGGCTTTTGGCTAGTGGGTAGTGGCTAGTGGCTAGTGGCTAGTTGCTTGTGGCTAGTGGCTAGTTGCTAGTGGCTAGTGGCTTGTGGCTAGTGGCTAGTGGCTAGTGGCTAGTGGCTAGTGGCTAGTGGGTAGTGGCTTGTGGCTAGTGGCAAGTGGCTAGTGGCTAGTGGCTAGTGGCTTGTGGCTAGTGGCAATTGGCTAGTGGCTAGTGGGTAGTGACTAGTGGCTTTTGGCTAGTGGCTAGTGGCTAGTGGCTAGTGACTTGTGGCTAGTGGCTAATGGCTAGTGGCTAGTGGCTAATGGCTTGTGGCTAGTGGCTAGTGGCTAGTGGCTAGTGGCTTGTGGCTAGTGGCTAGAGACTTGTGGCTAGTGGCTAGTGGCTAGTGGCTAGTGGCAAGTGACTAGTGGCTAGTGGCTAGTGGCTAGTGGCTCTTGGCTAGTGACTAGTGCTAGTGGCTAGTGGCTAGTGGCTAGTGGCTTGTGGCTAGCAGCTAGAAACTTATGGCTAGTGGCTAATGGCTAGTGGCTAGTGGCTTGGCTAGTGGCTAGTGGCTAGTGGCTTGTGGCTAGTGGCTTGTGGCTAGTGGCTAGTGGCTAGTCACTAGTGGCTAGTGGCTAGTGGCTAGTGGCTAGTGGCTAGTGGTTTGTGGCTAGTGGCTAGTGGCTAGTGGCAAGTGTCTTTTGGCTAGTGGCTAGTGGCTAGTGGCTAGTGGCTAGTTGCTAGTGGCTTTTGGCTAGTGGCTAGTGGTTAGTGGCTAGTGGCTAGTGGCTAGTGGCTTGTGGCTAGTGGCAAGTGGCTAATGGCTACTGGCTGGTGACTAGTGGCTTTTGGCTAGTGGCTAGTGGCTAGTGGCTAGTGGCTTGTGGCTAGTGGCAAGTGACTTGTGGCTTGTGGCTAGTGGCTAGTGGTTTGTGGCTAGTGGCTAGAGACTTGTGGCTAGTGGCTAATGTCTAGTGGCTAGTGGCTTTGCTAGTGGCATGGCTTGTTTAGTGGCTAGTGGCTTGTGGCTAGTGGCTAGTGGCTAGTGGCTAGTGGCTTTTGGCTAGTGGCTAGTGGCTAGTGGGTAGTGGCTTTTGGCTAGTGGCTAGTGGCTAGTGGCTAGTGGCTAGTGGCTTTTGGCTAGTGGCAAGTGGCTAGTGGCTAGTGGCTAGTGACTAGTGGCTTTTAGCTAGTGGCTAGTGGCTAGTGGCTAGTGGCTAGTGACTAGTGTCTTGTGGCTAGTGGCTAGTTGCTAGTGGCTAGTGACTTGTGGCTAGTGGCTAGTGGCTAGTGGCTAGTGGCTAGTGGCTTGTGGCTAGTGGCTAGTTGCTAGTGGCTAGTGACTAGTGGTTAGTAGCTAGTGGCTAGTGGCTAGTGGGTAGTGGGTAGTGGCTTGTGGCTAGTGGCAAGTGGCTAGTGGCTAGTGGCTAGTGGCTAGTGGCTTGTGGCTAGTGGCAATTGGCTAGTGGCTAGTGGGTAGTGACTAGTGGCTAGTGGCTAGTGGCTAGTGACTCGTGGCTTTTGGCTAGTGGCTAGTGGCTAATGGCTAGTGGCTAGTGGCTTGTGGTTAGTGGCTAGTGGCTAGTGACTTATGGGTAGTGGCTAGTGGCTAGTGGCTTGTGGCTAGTGGCTAGTGGCTAGTGGCTAGTGGTTAGTGGCTAGTGGCTAGTGGCTTGTGGCTAGTGGCAATTGGCTAGTGGCTAGTGGGTAGTGACTAGTGGCTTTTGGCTAGTGGCTAGTGGCTAGTGGCTAGTGACTTGTGGCTAGTGGCTAATGGCTAGTGGCTAGTGGCTTGGCTAGTGGCGTGGCTTGGCTAGTGGCTAGTGGCTAGTGGCTTGTGGTTAGTGGCTAGTGGCTAGTGGCTAGTGGCTTTTGGCTAGTGGCTAGTGGCTAGTGGCTAGTGGCTAGTGGCTAATGGCTTGTGGCTAGTGGCAAGTGGCTAGTGGCTAGTGACTAGTGGCTTTTGGCTAGTGGCTAGTGGCTAGTGGCTAGTGTCTTGTGGCTAGTGGTTAGTGGCTAGTGGCTAGTGGCTAGTGGGTAGTGGGTTGTGGCTAGTGGCTTGTGGCTAGTGGCTAGTGGCTAGTTGCTTGTGGCTAGTGGTAAATGGCTTGTGGCTGGTGGCTAGTGGCTTTTGGCTAGTGGCTATTGGCTAGTGGCTAGTGGCTTGTGGCTAGTGGGTAGTGGGTAGTGGCTTTTGGCTAGTGGCTAGTGGCTAGTGGCTTGTGGCTAGTGGGTAGTGGGTAGTGGCTTGTGGCTAGTGGTAAATGGCTTGTGGCTGGTGGCTAGTGGCTTTTGGCTAGTGGCTAGTGGCTAGTGGCTAGTGGCTTGTGGCTAGTGGCTAGTGGCTAGTGGCTAGGGACTTGTGGCTAGTAGCTGGTGGCTAGTGGCTAGTGGCTAGTGGCTAGTGGCTTGTGGCTATTGGCTAGTGGCTAGTGTCTTGTGGCTAGTGGCTAGTGGCTAGTGGCTAGTGGCTAGTGGCAAGTGGCTAGTGGCTAGTGACTAGTTGCTTTTGGCTAGTGGCTAGGAGGTAGTGGCTAGTGGCAAGTGGCTAGTGGCTAGTGGCTAGTGACTCATGGCTTTTGGCTAGTGGCTAGTGGCTAATGGCTAGTGGCTAGTGGCTTGTGGTTAGTGGCTATTGGCTAGTGACTTGTGGCTAGTGGCTAGTGGCTAGTGGCTTGTGGCTAGTGGCTAGAGACTTGTGGCTAGTGGCTAATGGCTAGTGGCTAGTGGCTTGGCTAGTGGCGTGGCTTGGCTAGTGGCTAGTGGCTTTTGGCTAGTGGCTTGTGGCTAGTTGCTAGTGGCTAGTGACTAGTGGCTAATGGCTAGTGGCAAGTGGCTAGTGGCTAGTGGCTAGTGGCTTGTGGCTAGTGGCAATTGGCTAGTGGCTAGTGGCTAGTGACTAGTGGCTTTTGGCTAGTGTTTAGTGGCTAGTGGCTAGTGGCTCGTGGCTGGTGGCTAGTGGCTTTTGGCTAGTGGCTAGTGGATAGTGGATAGTGGCTAGTGGCTTTTTGCTAGTGGCTAGTGGCTAGTGGCTAGTGGCTAGTGGCTTGTGGCTAGTGGCTAGAGACTTGTGGCTAGTGGCTAGTGGCTAGTGGATAGTGGCTAGTGACTAGTGGCTAGTGGCTAGTGGCTAGTGGCTTTTGGCTAGTGACTAGTGGCTAGTGGCTAGTGGCTAGTGGCTAGTGGCTTGTGGCTAGCGGCTAGAGAATTTTGGCTAGTGGCTAATGGCTAGTGGCTAGTGGCTTGGCTAGTGGCTAGTGGCTAGTGACTAGTGGCTAGTGGCTAGTGGCTAGTTGCTAGTGGCTAGTGGCTAGTGGTTTGTGGCTAGTGGCTAGTGGCTAGTGGCAAGTGGCTCTTGGCTAGTGGCTAGTGGCTAGTGGCTAGTGGCTAGTGGCTTTTGGCTAGTGGCTAGTGGCTAGTGGCTAGTGGCTTGTGGCTAGTGGCAAGTGGCTAGTGGCTAGTGGCTGGTGACTAGTGGCTTTTGGCTAGTGGCTAGTGGCTAGTGGCTAGTGGCTTGTGGCTAGTGGCTAGTGACTTGTGGCTTGTGGCTAGTGGCTAGTGGTTTGTGGCTAGTGGCTAGAGACTTGTGTCTAGTGGCTAATGGCTAGTGGCTTGGCTAGTGGCGTGGCTTGTTTAGTGGCTAGTGGCTAGTGGCTTGTGGCTAGTGGCTAGTGGCTAGTGGCTAGTGGCTTTGGGCTAGTGGCTAGTGGCTAGTGGCTAGTGGGTAGTGGCTTTTGGCTAGTGGGTAGTGGGTAGTGGCTAGTGGCTAGTGGCTTGTGGCTAGTGGCTAGTTGCTAGTGGCTAGTGGCTTGTGGCTAGTGGCTAGTGGCTAGTGGCTTGTGGCTAGTGGCTAGTGGGTAGTGGCTTGTGGCTAGTGGCAAGTGGCTAGTGGCTAGTGGCTAGTGGCTTGTGGCTAGTGGCAATTGGCTAGTGGCTAGTGGGTAGTGACTAGTGGCTTTTGGCTAGTGGCTAGTGGCTAGTGGCTAGTGACTTGTGGCTAGTGGCTAGTGGCTAGTGGCTAGTGGCTAGTGGCTTGTGGCTAGTGGCAAGTGGCTAGTGGCTAGTGGCTGGTGACTAGTGGCTTTTGGCTAGTGGCTAGTGGCTAGTGGCTAGTGGCTTGTGGCTAGTGGCTAGTGACTTGTGGCTTGTGGCTAGTGGCTAGTGGTTTGTGGCTAGTGGCTAGAGACTTGTGTCTAGTGGCTAATGGCTAGTGGCTAGTGGCTTGGCTAGTGGCGTGGCTTGTTTAGTGGCTAGTGGCTAGTGGCTTGTGGCTAGTGGCTAGTGGCTAGTGGCTAGTGGCTTTGGGCTAGTGGCTAGTGGCTAGTGGCTAGTGGGTAGTGGCTTTTGGCTAGTGGGTAGTGGCTAGTGGCTAGTGGCTAGTTGCTTGTGGCTAGTGGCTAGTTGCTAGTGGCTAGTGGCTTGTGGCTAGTGGCTAGTGGCTAGTGGCTAGTGGCTAGTGGCTAGTGGGTAGTGGCTTGTGGCTAGTGGCAAGTGGCTAGTGGCTAGTGGCTAGTGGCTTGTGGCTAGTGGCAATTGGCTAGTGGCTAGTGGGTAGTGACTAGTGGCTTTTGGCTAGTGGCTAGTGGCTAGTGGCTAGTGACTTGTGGCTAGTGGCTAATGGCTAGTGGCTAGTGGCTAATGGCTTGTGGCTAGTGGCTAGTGGCTAGTGGCTAGTGGCTTGTGGCTAGTGGCTAGAGACTTGTGGCTAGTGGCTAGTGGCTAGTGGCTAGTGGCAAGTGACTAGTGGCTAGTGGCTAGTGGCTCTTGGCTAGTGACTAGTGCTAGTGGCTAGTGGCTAGTGGCTAGTGGCTTGTGGCTAGCAGCTAGAAACTTTTGGCTAGTGGCTAATGGCTAGTGGCTAGTGGCTTGGCTAGTGGCTAGTGGCTAGTGGCTTGTGGCTAGTGGCTTGTGGCTAGTGGCTAGTGGCTAGTCACTAGTGGCTAGTGGCTAGTGGCTAGTGGCTAGTGGCTAGTGGTTTGTGGCTAGTGGCTAGTGGCTAGTGGCAAGTGTCTTTTGGCTAGTGGCTAGTGGCTAGTGGCTAGTGGCTAGTTGCTAGTGGCTTTTGGCTAGTGGCTAGTGGTTAGTGGCTAGTGGCTAGTGGCTAGTGGCTTGTGGCTAGTGGCAAGTGGCTAATGGCTACTGGCTGGTGACTAGTGGCTTTTGGCTAGTGGCTAGTGGCTAGTGGCTAGTGGCTTGTGGCTAGTGGCAAGTGACTTGTGGCTTGTGGCTAGTGGCTAGTGGTTTGTGGCTAGTGGCTAGAGACTTGTGGCTAGTGGCTAATGGCTAGTGGCTAGTGGCTTTGCTAGTGGCATGGCTTGTTTAGTGGCTAGTGGCTTGTGGCTAGTGGCTAGTGGCTAGTGGCTAGTGGCTTTTGGCTAGTGGCTAGTGGCTAGTGGGTAGTGGCTTTTGGCTAGTGGCTAGTGGCTAGTGGCTAGTGGCTAGTGGCTTTTGGCTAGTGGCAAGTGGCTAGTGGCTAGTGGCTAGTGACTAGTGGCTTTTAGCTAGTGGCTAGTGGCTAGTGGCTAGTGGCTAGTGACTAGTGTCTTGTGGCTAGTGGCTAGTTGCTAGTGGCTAGTGACTTGTGGCTAGTGGCTAGTGGCTAGTGGCTAGTGGCTAGTGGCTTGTGGCTAGTGGCTAGTTGCTAGTGGCTAGTGACTAGTGGTTAGTAGCTAGTGGCTAGTGGCTAGTGGGTAGTGGGTAGTGGCTTGTGGCTAGTGGCAAGTGGCTAGTGGCTAGTGGCTAGTGGCTAGTGGCTTGTGGCTAGTGGCAATTGGCTAGTGGCTAGTGGGTAGTGACTAGTGGCTAGTGGCTAGTGGCTAGTGACTCGTGGCTTTTGGCTAGTGGCTAGTGGCTAATGGCTAGTGGCTAGTGGCTTGTGGTTAGTGGCTAGTGGCTAGTGACTTATGGGTAGTGGCTAGTGGCTAGTGGCTTGTGGCTAGTGGCTAGTGGCTAGTGGCTAGTGGTTAGTGGCTAGTGGCTAGTGGCTTGTGGCTAGTGGCAATTGGCTAGTGGCTAGTGGGTAGTGACTAGTGGCTTTTGGCTAGTGGCTAGTGGCTAGTGGCTAGTGACTTGTGGCTAGTGGCTAATGGCTAGTGGCTAGTGGCTTGGCTAGTGGCGTGGCTTGGCTAGTGGCTAGTGGCTAGTGGCTTGTGGTTAGTGGCTAGTGGCTAGTGGATAGTGGCTAGTGGCTTTTGGCTAGTGGCTAGTGGCTATTGGCTATTGGCTAGTGGCCTGTGGCTAGTGGCTAGAGACTTGTGGCTAGTGGCTAGTGGCTAGTGGCTAGTGGCTAGTGACTAGTGGCTAGTGGCTAGTGGCTAGTGGCTTTTGGCTAGTGACTAGTGGCTAGTGGCTAGTGGCTAGTGGCTAGTTGCTTGTGGCTAGCGGCTAGAGACTTTTGGCTAGTGGCTCATTGCTAGTGGCTAGTGGCTTGGCTAGTGGCTAGTGGCTAGTGATGAGTGGCTAGTGGCTAGTGGCTAGTGGCTAGTGGATAGTGGTTTGTGGCTAGTGGCTAGTGGCTAGTGGCAAGTGGCTTTTGGCTAGTGGCTAGTGGCTAGTGGCTAGTGGCTAGTGGCTAGTGGCTTTTGGCTAGTGGCTAGTGGCTAGTGGCTAGTGGCTAGTGGCTAGTGGCTTGTGGCTAGTGGCTAGTGGCTTGTGGCTAGTGGCTAGTGGCTAGTTACTTGTGGCTAGTGGGTAGTGGGTAGTGGCTTTTGGCTAGTGGCTAGTGGCTAGTGGCTAGTGGCTAGTGGCTTGTGGCTAGTGGCTAGTGGCTAGTGGCTAGTGACTTGTGGCTAGTGGCTGGTGGCTAGTGGCTAGTGGCTAGTTGCTAGTGGCTAGTGGCTTGTGGCTAGTGGCTAGTGGCTGGTGGCTTGTGGCTAGTGGCTAGTGGGTAGTGGCTAGTGGCTTGTGGCTAGTGGCTAGTGGCTAGTGTCTTGTGGCTAGTGGCTAGTGGCTAGTGGCTAGTGGCTAGTGGCTAGTGGCTAGTGGCTAGTGGCTTTTGGCTAGTTGCAAGTGGCTAGTGGCTAGTGGCTAGTGACTAGTGGCTTTTGGCTAGTGGCTAGTGGCTAGTGGCTAGTGGCTAGTGGCTAGTGGCTTGTGGCTAGTGGCTAGTGGCTAGTGGCTAGTGACTTGTGGCTAGTGGCTAGTGGCTAGTGGCTAGTGGCTTGTGGCTATTGGCTAGTTGCTAGTGGCTAGTGACTTGTGGCTAGTGGCTAGTGGCTAGTGGCTAGTGGCTAGTGACTAGTGGCTTTTGGCTAGTGGCTAGTGGCTAGTTGCTAGTGGCTAGTGGCTAGTGGCTTGTGGCTAGTGGCTAGTGGCTAGTGGCTAGTGACTTGTGGCTAGTGGCTAGTGGCTAGTGGGTAGTGGCTTGTGGCTAGTGGCAAGTGGCTAGTGGCAAGTGGCTAGTGGCTAGTGGTTTGTGGCTAGTGGCAATTGGCTAGTAGCTAGTGGGTAGTGACTAGTGGCTTTTGGCTATTGGCTAGAGGCTAGTGGCTAGTGACTTGTGGCTAGTGGCTAATGGCTAGTGGCTAGTGGCTTGGCTAGTGGCGTGGCTTGGCTAGTGGCTAGTGGCTAGTGGCTTTTGGCTAGTGGCTAGTGGCTAGTGGCTTTTGGCTAGTGGCTAGTGGCTAGTGGCTAGTGGCTAGTGGCTTTTGGCTAGTGGCTAGTGGCTAGTGGCTAGTGGCTAGTGGCTTGTGGCTAGTGGCTAGTGGCTAGTGTCTTGTGGCTAGTGGCTAGTGGCTAGTGGCTAGTGGCTAGTGGCAAGTGGCTAGTGGCTAGTGTCTAGTGGCTTTTTGCTAGTGGCTAGGAGGTAGTGGCTAGTGGCTTGTGGATAGTGGCTAGTGGCTAGTGGCTAGTGGCTAGTGGCTAGTGGCTAGTGGCTAGTGGCTAGTGGCTAGTGGCTAATGGCTTGTGGCTAGTGGCAAGTGGCTAGTGACTAGTGGCTTTTGTCTAGTGGCTAGTGGCTAGTGGCTAGTGGCTTCTGGCTAGTGGGTAGTGGGTAGTGGCTTTTGGCTAGTGGCTAGTGGCTAGTGGCTAGTGGCTTGTTGCTAGTGGGTAGTGGGTACTGGGTAGTGGCTTTTGGCTAGTGGCTAGTGGCTAGTGGCTAGTGGCTAGTGGCTTGTGGCTAGTGGCTAGTGGCTAGTGGCTAGTGACTTGTGGCTAGTGGCTGGTGGCTAGTGGCTAGTGGCTAGTGGCTAGTGGCTAGTGGCTAGTGGCTTGTTGCTAGTGGCTAGTGGCTAGTGTCTTGTGGCTAGTGGCTAGTGGCTAGTGGCTAGTGGCTAGTGGCTTGTGGCTAGTGGCTAGTGGCTAGTTGCTTGTGGCTAGTGGTAAATGGCTTGTGGCTGGTGGCTAGTGGCTTTTGGCTAGTGGCTAGTGGCTAGTGGTTTGTGGCTAGTGGGTAGTGGGTAGTGGCTTTTGGCTAGTGGCTAGTGGCTAGTGGCTAGTGGCTTGTGGCTAGTGGCTAGTGGCTAGTGGCTAGTGACTTGTGGCTAGTAGCTGGTGGCTAGTGGCTAGTGGCTAGTGGCTAGTGGCTAGTGGCTTGTGGCTTGTGGCTAGTGGCTAGTGTCTTGTGGCTAGTGGCTAGTGGCTAGTGGCTAGTGGCTAGTGGCAAGTGGCTAGTGGCTAGTGACTAGTTGCTTTTGGCTAGTGGCTAGGAGGTAGTGGCTAGTGGCTAGTGGATTGTGGTTAGTGGTTAGTGGCTAGTGGCTTTTGGCTAGTGGCTAGTGGTTAGTGGTTAGTGGCTAGTGGCTTGTGGCTAGTGGCAAGTGGCTAGTGGCTAGTGGCTAGTGACTCATGGCTTTTGGCTAGTGGCTAGTTGCTAATGGCTAGTGGCTAGTGGCTTGTGGTTAGTGGCTAGTGGCTAGTGGCTAGTGGCTTGGCTAGTGGCGTGGCTTGTCTAGTGGCTAGTGACTAGTGGCTTTTGGCTAGTGGCTAGTGGCTAGTGGCTAGTGGCTAGTGGCTTGTGGCTGGTGGCTAGTTGCTAGTGGCTAGTGACTTGTGGCTAGTGGCTAGTGGCTAGTGGCTAGTGGCTTGTGGCTAGTGGCTTGTGGATAGTGGCTAGAGGCTAGTGGCTTATGGCTAGTGGTTTATGGCTTTTGGCTGGTGGCTAGCGGCTAATGGCTAGTGGCTTGTGGCTAGTGGCTAGTGGCTTTTGGCTAGTGGCTAGTGGCTAGTGGCTAGTGGCTAGTTGATAGTGGCTTTTGGCTAGTGGCTAGTGGCTAGTGGCTAGTGGCTAGTGGCTAGTGGCTTATGGCTAGTGGCTAGAGACTTGTGGCTTGTGTCTAGTGGCTTGTGGCTAGTGGCAATTGGCTAGTGGCTAGTGGGTAGTGACTAGTGGCTTTTGGCTAGTGGCTAGTGGCTAGTGGCTAGTGGCTAGTGGCTAGTGACTTGTGGCTAATGGCTAATGGCTAGTGGCTAGTGGCTTGGCTAGTGGCGTGGCTTGGCTAGTGGCTAGTGGCTAGTGGCTTGTGGCTAGTGGCTAGTGGCTAGTGGCTAGTGGCTTTTGGCTAGTGGCTAGTGGCTTGTGGCTAGTGGCTAGTGGCTTTTGGCTAGTGGCTATTGGCTAGTGGCTAATGGCTTGTGGCTAGTGGCAAGTGGCTAGTGGCTAGTGGCTAGTGGCTAGTGGCTAGTGGCTAGTGGCTAGTGGGTAGTGGATTGTGGCTAGTGGCTTGTGGCTAGTTGCTTGTGGCTAGTGGTAAATGGCTTGTGGCTGGTGGCTAGTGGCTTTTGGCTAGTGGCTAGTGGCTAGTGGCTAGTGGCTTGTGGCTAGTGGGTAGTGGGTAGTGGCTTTTGGCTAGTGGCTAGTGGCTAGTGGCTTGTGGCTAGTGGGTAGTTGGTAGTGGCTTTTGGCTAGTGGCTAGTGGCTAGTGGCTAGTGGCTTGTGGCTAGTGGCTAGTGGCTAGTGGCTAGTGACTTGTGGCTAGTGGCTAGTGGCTAGTGGCTAGTGGCTAGTGGCTAGTGGCTAGTGGCTTGTGGCTAGTGGCTAGTGGCTAGTGTCTTGTGGCTAGTGGCTAGTGGCTAGTGGCTTGTGGCTAGTGGCAAGTGGCTAGTGGCTAGTGACTAGTGGCTTTTGGCTAGTGGCTAGGAGGTAGTGGCTAGTGGCTTGTGGCTAGTGGGTAGTGGGTAGTGGCTAGTGGCTAGTGGCTAGTGGCTTGTGGCTAGTGGCAATTGGCTAGTAGCTAGTGGGTAGTGACTAGTGGCTTTTGGCTAGTGGCTAGTGGCTAGTGGCTAGTGACTTGTGGCTAGTGGCTAATGGCTAGTGGCTAGTGGCTTGGCTAGTGGCGTGGCTTGGCTAGTGGCTTGTGGCTAGTGGCTAGTGGCTAGTGGCTTGTGGCTTTTGGCTAGTGGCTAGTGGCTAGTGGCTAGTGGCTTTTGGCTAGTGGCTAGTGGCTAGTGGCTACTGGCTTGTGGCTAGTGGCAAGTGGCTAGTGGCTAGTGACTAGTGGCTTTTGGCTAGTGGCTAGTGGCTAGTGGCTAGTGTCTTGTGGCTAGTGGCTAGTGGCTAGTGGCTAGTGGCTAGTGGCTAGTGGGCAGTGGGTTGTGGCTAGTGGCTTATGGCTAGTGGCTAGTGGCTAGTTGCTTGTGGCTAGTGGTAAATGGCTTGTGGCTGGTTGCTAGTGGCTTTTGGCTAGTGGCTAGTGGCTAGTGGCTAGTGGCTTGTGGCTAGTGGGTAGTGGCTAGTGGCTTGTGGCTAGTGGCTAGTGGCTAGTGTCTTGTGGCTAGTGGCTAGTGGCTAGTGGCAAGTGGCTAGTGGCTAGTGACTAGTGGCTTTTGGCTAGTGGCTAGTGGGTAGTGGCTTTTGGCTAGTGGCTAGTGGCTAGTGGCTAGTGGCTAGTGGCTTTTGGCTAGTGGCAAGTGGCTAGTGGCTAGTGGCTAGTGACTAGTGTCTTTTGGCTAGTGGCTAGTGGCTAGTGGTTAGTGGCTAGTGGCTAGTGGCTTGTGGCTAGTGGCTAGTTGCTAGTGGCTAGTGACTTGTGGCTAGTGGCTAGTGGCTAGTGGCTAGTGGCTAGTGGCTTGTGGCTAGTGGCTAGTTGCTAGTGGCTAGTGACTTGTGGCTAGTGGCTAGTGGCTAGTGGCTAGTGGCTAGTGGGTAGTGGCTTGTGGCTTGTGGCTAGTGGCAAGTGGCTAGTGGCGAGTGGCTAGTGGCTAGTGGCTTGTGGCTAGTGGCAATTGGCTAGTGGCTAGTGGGTAGGGACTAGTGGCTTTTGGCTAGTGGCTAGTGGTTAGTGGCTAGTGGCTAGTGGCTAGTGACTTGTGGCTAGTGGCTAATGGCTAGTGGCTAGTGGCTTGGCTAGTGGCGTGGCTTGGCTAGTGGCTAGTGGCTAGTGGCTTGTGGCTAGTGGCTAGTGGCTAGTGGTTAGTGGATTTTGGCAAGTGGCTAGTGGCTAGTGGCTAGTGGCTAGTGGCTTTTGGCTAGTTGCTAGTGGCTAGTGGCTAGTGGCTAATGGCTTGTGGCTAGTGGCAAGTGGCTAGTGGCTAGTGACTAGTGGCTTTTGGCTAGTGGCTAGTGGCTAGTGGCTAGTGTCTTGTGGCTAGTGGCTAGTGGCTAGTGGCTAGTGGGTAGTGGCTTGTGGCTAGTGGCTTGTGGCTAGTGGCTAGTGGCTAGTTGCTTGTGGCTAGTGGTAAAAGGCTTGTGGCTGGTGGCTAGTGGCTTTTGGCTAGTGGCTAGTGGCTAGTGGCTAGTGGCTTGTGGCTAGTGGGTAGTGGGTAGTGGCTTTTGGCTAGTGGCTAGTGGCTAGTGGCTAGTGGCTAGTGGCTAGTGACTTGTGGCTAGTGGCTAGTGGCTAGTGGCTGGTGGCTAGTGGCTAGTGGCTAGTAGCTTGTGGCTAGTGGCTAGTGGCTAGTGTCTTGTGGCTAGTGGCTAGTGGCTAGTGGCTAGTGGCTAGTGGCAAGTGGCTAGTGGCTAGTGACTAGTGGCTTTTGGCTAGTGGCTAGTGGCTAGTGGCTAGTGGCTAGTGGCTTGTGGCTAGTGGCTAGTTGCTAGTGGCTAGTGACTTGTGGCTAGTGGCTAGTGGCTAGTGGCTAGTGGGTAGTGGGTTGTGGCTTGTGGCTAGTGGCAAGTGGCTAGTGGCTAGTGGTTAGTGGCTTGTGGCTAGTGGCAATTGGCTAGTGGCTAGTGGTTTGTGGCTAGTGGCTAGAGACTTGTGGCTAGTGGCTAGTGGCTAGTGGCTAGTGGCTAGTGGCTAGTGGCTTGTGGCTAGTGGCAATTGGCTAGTGGCTATTGGGTAGTGACTAGTGGCTTTTGGCTAGTGGCTAGTGGCTAGTGGCTAGTGACTAGTGGCTAGTGGCTAGTGGCTAGTGGCTTTTGGCTAGTGACTAGTGCTAGTGGCTAGTGGCTAGTGGCTAGTGGCTTGTGGCTAGCGGCTAGAGACTTTTGGCAAGTGGCTAATGGCTAGTGGCTAGTGGCTTGGCTAGTGGCTAGTGGCTAGTGGCTTGTGGCTAGTGGCTTGTGGCTAGTGGCTAGTGGCTAGTGACTAGTGGCTAGTGGCTAGTGGCTAGTGGCTAGTGGTTTGTGGCTAGTGGCTAGTGGCTAGTGGCAAGTGGCTTTTGGCTTGTGGCTAGTGGCTAGTGGCTAGTGGCTAGTGGCTTTTGGCTAGTGGCTAGTGGTTAGTGGCTAGTGGCTAGTGGCTAGTGGCTTGTGGCTAGTGGCAAGTGGCTAATGGCTACTGGCTGGTGACTAGTGGCTTTTGGCTAGTGGCTAGTGGCTAGTGGCTAGTGGCTAGTGGCTTGTGGCTAGTGGCAAGTGACTTGTGGCTTGTGGCTAGTGGCTAGTGGTTTGTGGCTAGTGGCTAGAGACTTGTGGCTAGTGGCTAATGGCTAGTGGCTAGTGGCTTGGCTAGTGGCATGGCTTGTTTAGTGGCTAGTGGCTTGTGGCTAGTGGCTAGTGGCTAGTGGCTAGTGGCTTTTGGCTAGTGGCTAGTGGCTAGTGGGTAGTGGCTTTTGGCTAGTGGCTAGTGGCTAGTGGCTAGTGGCTAGTGGCTTTTGGCTAGTGGCAAGTGGCTAGTGGCTAGTGGCTAGTGACTACTGGCTTTTAGCTAGTGGCTAGTGGCTAGTGGCTAGTGGCTAGTGACTAGTGGCTTGTGGCTAGTGGCTAGTTGCTAGTGGCTAGTGACTTGTGGCTAGTGGCTAGTGGCTAGTGGCTAGTGGCTTGTGGCTAGTGGCTAGTTGCTAGTGGCTAGTGACTTGTGGCTAGTGGCTAGTGGCTAGTGGCTAGTGGGTAGTGGGTAGTGGCTTGTGGCTAGTGGCAAGTGGCTAGTGGCTAGTGGCTAGTGGCTAGTGGCTTGTGGCTAGTGGCAATTGGCTAGTGGCTAGTGGGTAGTGACTAGTGGCTTTTGGCTAGTGGCTAGTGGCTAGTGGCTAGTGGGTAGTGGCTTTTGGCTAGTGGATAGTGGCTAGTGGCTAGTGGCTAGTGGCTAGTGACTTGTGGCTAGTGGCTGGTGGCTAGTGGCTAGTGGCTAGTGGCTAGTGGCTTGTGGCTAGTGGCTAGTGGCTAGTGTCTTGAGGCTAGTGGCTAGTGGCTAGTGGCTAGTGGCTAGTGGCAAGTGGCTAGTGGCTAGTGACTAGTGGCTTTTGGCTAGTGGCTAGGAGGTAGTGGCTAGTGGCTAGTGGCTAGTGGCTAGTGGCTAGTGGCTAGTGGCTAGTGGCTAGTGGGTAGTGGCTAGTGGCTAATGGCTTGTGGCTAGTGGCAAGTGGCTAGTGGCTAGTGACTAGTGGCTTTTGGCTAGTGGCTAGTGGCTAGTGGCTAGTGTCTTGTGGCTAGTGGCTAGTGGCTAGCGGCTAGTGGCTAGTGGCTAGTGGCTAGTGGCTAGTGGCTAGTTGCTTGTGGCTAGTGGTAAATGGCTTGTGGCTGGTGGCTAGTGGCTTTTGGCTAGTGGCTAGTGGCTAGTGGCTAGTGGCTTCTGGCTAGTTGGTAGTGTGTAGTGGCTTTTGGCTAGTGGCTAGTGGCTAGTGGCTAGTGGCTTGTGGCTAGTGGGTAGTGGGTAGTGGCTTTTGGCTAGTGGCTAGTGGCTAGTGGCTAGTGGCTAGTGGCTTGTGGCTAGTGGCTAGTGGCTAGTGGCTAGTGACTTGTGGCTAGTGGCTGGCGGCTGGTGGCTAGTGGCTAGTGGCTAGTGACTATTGGCTTGTGGCTAGTGGCTAGTGGCTAGTGTCTTGTGGCTAGTGGGTAGTGGCTAGTGGCTAGTGGTTAGTGGCTAGTGGCTTTTGGCTAGTGGCTAGTGGCTAGTGGCTAGTGGCTTGTGGCTAGTGGCAAGTGGCTAGTGGCTAGTGGCTAGTGACTCGTGGCTTTTGGCTAGTGGCTAGTGGCTAATGGCTAGTGGCTAGTGTCTTGTGGTTAGTGGCTAGTGGCTAGTGACTTGTGGCTAGTGGCTAGTGGCTAGTGGCTTGTGGCTAGTGGCTAGAGACTTGTGGCTAGTGGCTAATGGCTAGTGGCTAGAGGCTTGGCTAGTGGCGTGGCTTGGCTAGTGGCTAGTGGCTTTTGGCTAGTGGCTTGTGGCTAGTGGCTAGTGGCTAGTGACTAGTGGCTAATGGCTAGTGGCAAGTGGCTAGTGGCTAGTGGCTTGTGGCTAGTGGCAATTGGCTAGTGGCTAGTGGCTAGTGACTAGTGGCTTTTGGCTAGTGCTAAGTGGCTAGTGGCTAATGGCTTGTGGCTGGTGGCTAGTGGCTTTTGGCTAGTGGCTAGTGGCTAGTGGATAGTGGCTAGTGGCTTTTGGCTAGTGGCTAGTGGCTAGGAGGTAGTGGCTAGTGGCTTGTGGCTAGTGGCTAGTGGTTAGTGGCTAGTGGCTTTTGGCTAGTGGCTAGTGGCTAGTGGCTAGTGGCTAGTGGCTTGTGGCTAGTGGCAAGTGGCTAGTGGCTAGTGGCTAGTGACACGTGGTTTTGGCTAGTGGCTAGTGGCTAATGGCTAGTGGCTAGTGGCTTGTGGTTAGTGGCTAGTGGCTAGTGACTTGTGGCTTGTGGCTAGAGGCTAGTGGCTTGTGGCTAGTGGCTAGAGACTTGTGGCTAGTGCCTAATGGCTAGTGGCTAGTGGCTTGGCTTGTGGCGTGGCTTGGCTAGTGGCTAGTGGCTTTTGGCTAGTGGCTAGTGGCTAGTGGCTAGTGGGTAGTGGCTTTTGGCTAGTGGCTAGTGGCTAGTGGCTAGTGACTAGTGGCTAATGGCTAGTGGCAAGTGACTAGTGGCTAGTGGCTTGTGGCTAATTGGCAATTGGCTAGTGGCTAGTGGCTAGTGACTAGTGGCTTTTGGCTAGTGTTTAGTGGCTAGTGGCTAGTGGCTAGTGGCTTGTGGCTAGTGGCAATTGGCTAGTGGCTAGTGGCTAGTGACTAGTGGCTTTTGGCTAGTGTTTAGTGGCTAGTGGCTAGTGGCTAGTGGCTTGTGGCTAGTGGCTAGTAGCTAGTGGCTAGTGACTTTTGGCTAGTGGCTAGTGGCTAGTGGCATTTCGCTAGTGGCTAGTGGCTTGGCTAGTGGCGTGGCTTGGCTAGTGGCTAGTGGTTTGTTGCTAGTGGCTTTTGGCTAGTGGCTAGTGGCTAGTGGCTAGTGGCTTGTGGCTAGTGGCAAGTGGCTAGTGACTAGTGGCTTTTGGCTAGTGGCTAGTGGCTAGTGGCTAGTTGCTAGTGGTTAGTGGCTTGTGGCTAGTGGCTAGTGGCTAGTGACTTGTGGCTAGTAGCTAGTGCCTAGTGGCTAGTTGCAAGTGTGTTTTGGCTAGTGGATAGTGGCTAGTGGCTAGTGGCTTGTGGCTAGCGGCTAGAGGCTAGTGGCTTGTGGCTAGTGGCTAGCGGCTAGTGGCTTATGGCTAGTGGCTAGAGACTTGTGGCTAGTGGCTAATGGCTAGTGGCTGGTGGCTTGGCTAGTGGCGTGGCTTGGCTAGTTGCTAGTGGCTAGTGGCTACTGGCTTGTGGCTAGTGGCTAGTGGCTAGTGGCTAGTGGCTTTTGGCTAGTGGCTAGTGGCTAGTGGCTAGTGGGTTGTGGCTTTTGGCTAGTGGCTAGTGGCTAGTGGCTAGTGGCTAGTGGCTAGTAGCTAGTGGCTTGGCTAGTGGCTAGTGGCTAGTGGCTAGTGGCTATTGGCTTTTGGCTAGTGGCTAGTGGCTAGTGACTAGTGGCTAGTGGCTAGTGGCTAGTGGCTAGTGGTTTGTGGCTAGTGGCTAGTGGCTAGTGGCTAGTGGCTTTTTGCTAGTGGCTAATGGCTAGTGGCTAGTGGCTAGTGGCTAGTGGCTTTTGGCTAGTGGCTAGTGGCTAGTGGCTAGTGGCTAGCGGCTAGTGGCTTGTGGCTAGTGGCAAGTGGCTAGTGGCTAGTGGCTGGTGACTAGTGGCTTTTGGCTAGTGGCTAGTGGCTAGTGGCTAGTGGCTTGTGGCTAGTGGCAAGTGGCTAGTGGCTAGTGGCTAGTGACTCGTGGCTTTTGGCTAGTGGCTAGTGGCTAATGGCTAGTGGCTAGTGTCTTGTGGTTAGTGGCTAGTGGCTAGTGACTTGTGGCTAGTGGCTGGTGGCTAGTGGCTTGTGGCTAGTGGCTAGAGACTTGTGGCTAGTGGCTAATGGCTAGTGGCTAGAGGCTTGGCTAGTGGCGTGGCTTGGCTAGTGGCTAGTGGCTTTTGGCTAGTGGCTTGTGGCTAGTGGCTAGTGGCTAGTGACTAGTGGCTAATGGCTAGTGGCAAGTGGCTAGTGGCTAGTGGCTTGTGGCTAGTGGCAATTGGCTAGTGGCTAGTGGCTAGTGACTAGTGGCTTTTGGCTAGTGTTTAGTGGCTAGTGGCTAATGGCTTGTGGCTGGTGGCTAGTGGCTTTTGGCTAGTGGCTAGTGGCTAGTGGATAGTGGCTAGTGGCTTTTGGCTAGTGGCTAGTGGCTAGTGGCTATTGGCTAGTGGCCTGTGGCTAGTGGCTAGAGACTTGTGGCTAGTGGCTAGTGGCTAGTGGCTAGTGGCTAGTGACTAGTGGCTAGTGGCTAGTGGCTAGTGGCTAGTTGCTTGTGGCTAGCGGCTAGAGACTTTTGGCTAGTGGCTCATTGCTAGTGGCTAGTGGCTTGGCTAGTGGCTAGTGGCTAGTGATGAGTGGCTAGTGGCTAGTGGCTAGTGGCTAGTGGATAGTGGTTTGTGGCTAGTGGCTAGTGGCTAGTGGCAAGTGGCTTTTGGCTAGTGGCTAGTGGCTAGTGGCTAGTGGCTAGTGGCTAGTGGCTTTTGGCTAGTGGCTAGTGGCTAGTGGCTAGTGGCTAGTGGCTAGTGGCTTGTGGCTAGTGGCTAGTGGCTTGTGGCTAGTGGCTAGTGGCTAGTTACTTGTGGCTAGTGGGTAGTGGGTAGTGGCTTTTGGCTAGTGGCTAGTGGCTAGTGGCTAGTGGCTAGTGGCTTGTGGCTAGTGGCTAGTGGCTAGTGGCTAGTGACTTGTGGCTAGTGGCTGGTGGCTAGTGGCTAGTGGCTAGTTGCAAGTGGCTAGTGGCTTGTGGCTAGTGGCTAGTGGCTGGTGGCTAGTGGCTAGTGGCTAGTGGGTAGTGGCTAGTGGCTTGTGGCTAGTGGCTAGTGGCTAGTGTCTTGTGGCTAGTGGCTAGTGGCTAGTGGCTAGTGGCTAGTGGCTAGTGGCTAGTGGCTAGTGGCTTTTGGCTAGTTGCAAGTGGCTAGTGGCTAGTGGCTAGTGACTAGTGGCTTTTGGCTAGTGGCTAGTGGCTAGTGGCTAGTGGCTAGTGGCTAGTGGCTTGTGGCTAGTGGCTAGTGGCTAGTGGCTAGTGACTTGTGGCTAGTGGCTAGTGGCTAGTGGCTAGTGGCTTGTGGCTATTGGCTAGTTGCTAGTGGCTAGTGACTTGTGGCTAGTGGCTAGTGGCTAGTGGCTAGTGGCTAGTGGCTAGTGACTAGTGGCTTTTGGCTAGTGGCTAGTGGCTAGTTGCTAGTGGCTAGTGGCTAGTGGCTTGTGGCTAGTGGCTAGTGGCTAGTGGCTAGTGACTTGTGGCTAGTGGCTAGTGGCTAGTGGGTAGTGGCTTGTGGCTAGTGGCAAGTGGCTAGTGGCAAGTGGCTAGTGGCTAGTGGTTTGTGGCTAGTGGCAATTGGCTAGTAGCTAGTGGGTAGTGACTAGTGGCTTTTGGCTATTGGCTAGAGGCTAGTGGCTAGTGACTTGTGGCTAGTGGCTAATGGCTAGTGGCTAGTGGCTTGGCTAGTGGCGTGGCTTGGCTAGTGGCTAGTGGCTAGTGGCTTTTGGCTAGTGGCTAGTGGCTAGTGGCTAGTGGCTTTTGGCTAGTGGCTAGTGGCTAGTGGCTAGTGGCTAGTGGCTTTTGGCTAGTGGCTAGTGGCTAGTGGCTAGTGGCTAGTGGCTTGTGGCTAGTGGCTAGTGGCTAGTGTCTTGTGGCTAGTGGCTAGTGGCTAGTGGCTAGTGGCTAGTGGCAAGTGGCTAGTGGCTAGTGTCTAGTGGCTTTTTGCTAGTGGCTAGGAGGTAGTGGCTAGTGGCTTGTGGATAGTGGCTAGTGGCTAGTGGCTAGTGGCTAGTGGCTAGTGGCTAGTGGCTAGTGGCTAGTGGCTAGTGGCTAATGGCTTGTGGCTAGTGGCAAGTGGCTAGTGACTAGTGGCTTTTGGCTAGTGGCTAGTGGCTAGTGGCTAGTGGCTTCTGGCTAGTGGGTAGTGGGTAGTGGCTTTTGGCTAGTGGCTAGTGGCTAGTGGCTAGTGGCTTGTTGCTAGTGGGTAGTGGGTACTGGGTAGTGGCTTTTGGCTAGTGGCTAGTGGCTAGTGGCTAGTGGCTAGTGGCTTGTGGCTAGTGGCTAGTGGCTAGTGGCTAGTGACTTGTGGCTAGTGGCTGGTGGCTAGTGGCTAGTGGCTAGTGGCTAGTGGCTAGTGGCTAGTGGCTTGTTGCTAGTGGCTAGTGGCTAGTGTCTTGTGGCTAGTGGCTAGTGGCTAGTGGCTAGTGGCTAGTGGCTTGTGGCTAGTGGCTAGTGGCTAGTTGCTTGTGGCTAGTGGTAAATGGCTTGTGGCTGGTGGCTAGTGGCTTTTGGCTAGTGGCTAGTGGCTAGTGGCTTGTGGCTAGTGGGTAGTGGGTAGTGGCTTTTGGCTAGTGGCTAGTGGCTAGTGGCTAGTGGCTTGTGGCTAGTGGCTAGTGGCTAGTGGCTAGTGACTTGTGGCTAGTAGCTGGTGGCTAGTGGCTAGTGGCTAGTATCTAGTGGCTAGTGGCTTGTGGCTAGTGGCTAGTGGCTAGTGTCTTGTGGCTAGTGGCTAGTGGCTAGTGGCTAGTGGCTAGTGGCAAGTGGCTAGTGGCTAGTGACTAGTTGCTTTTGGCTAGTGGCTAGGAGGTAGTGGCTAGTGGCTAGTGGATTGTGGTTAGTGGTTAGTGGCTAGTGGCTTTTGGCTAGTGGCTAGTGGTTAGTGGTTAGTGGCTAGTGGCTTGTGGCTAGTGGCAAGTGGCTAGTGGCTAGTGGCTAGTGACTCATGGCTTTTGGCTAGTGGCTAGTTGCTAATGGCTAGTGGCTAGTGGCTTGTGGTTAGTGGCTAGTGGCTAGTGGCTAGTGGCTTGGCTAGTGGCGTGGCTTGTCTAGTGGCTAGTGACTAGTGGCTTTTGGCTAGTGGCTAGTGGCTAGTGGCTAGTGGCTAGTGGCTTGTGGCTGGTGGCTAGTTGCTAGTGGCTAGTGACTTGTGGCTAGTGGCTAGTGGCTAGTGGCTAGTGGCTTGTGGCTAGTGGCTTGTGGATAGTGGCTAGAGGCTAGTGGCTTATGGCTAGTGGTTTATGGCTTTTGGCTGGTGGCTAGCGGCTAATGGCTAGTGGCTTGTGGCTAGTGGCTAGTGGCTTTTGGCTAGTGGCTAGTGGCTAGTGGCTAGTGGCTAGTTGATAGTGGCTTTTGGCTAGTGGCTAGTGGCTAGTGGCTAGTGGCTAGTGGCTAGTGGCTTATGGCTAGTGGCTAGAGACTTGTGGCTTGTGTCTAGTGGCTTGTGGCTAGTGGCAATTGGCTAGTGGCTAGTGGGTAGTGACTAGTGGCTTTTGGCTAGTGGCTAGTGGCTAGTGGCTAGTGGCTAGTGGCTAGTGACTTGTGGCTAATGGCTAATGGCTAGTGGCTAGTGGCTTGGCTAGTGGCGTGGCTTGGCTAGTGGCTAGTGGCTAGTGGCTTGTGGCTAGTGGCTAGTGGCTAGTGGCTAGTGGCTTTTGGCTAGTGGCTAGTGGCTTGTGGCTAGTGGCTAGTGGCTTTTGGCTAGTGGCTATTGGCTAGTGGCTAATGGCTTGTGGCTAGTGGCAAGTGGCTAGTGGCTAGTGGCTAGTGGCTAGTGGCTAGTGGCTAGTGGGTAGTGGGTAGTGGATTGTGGCTAGTGGCTTGTGGCTAGTGGCTAGTGGCTAGTTGCTTGTGGCTAGTGGTAAATGGCTTGTGGCTGGTGGCTAGTGGCTTTTGGCTAGTGGCTAGTGGCTAGTGGCTAGTGGCTTGTGGCTAGTGGGTAGTGGGTAGTGGCTTTTGGCTAGTGGCTAGTGGCTAGTGGCTTGTGGCTAGTGGGTAGTTGGTAGTGGCTTTTGGCTAGTGGCTAGTGGCTAGTGGCTAGTGGCTTGTGGCTAGTGGCTAGTGGCTAGTGGCTAGTGACTTGTGGCTAGTGGCTAGTGGCTAGTGGCTAGTGGCTAGTGGCTAGTGGCTAGTGGCTTGTGGCTAGTGGCTAGTGGCTAGTGTCTTGTGGCTAGTGGCTAGTGGCTAGTGGCTTGTGGCTAGTGGCAAGTGGCTAGTGGCTAGTGACTAGTGGCTTTTGGCTAGTTGCTAGGAGGTAGTGGCTAGTGGCTTGTGGCTAGTGGGTAGTGGGTAGTGGCTAGTGGCTAGTGGCTAGTGGCTTGTGGCTAGTGGCAATTGGCTAGTAGCTAGTGGGTAGTGACTAGTGGCTTTTGGCTAGTGGCTAGTGGCTAGTGGCTAGTGACTTGTGGCTAGTGGCTAATGGCTAGTGGCTAGTGGCTTGGCTAGTGGCGTGGCTTGGCTAGTGGCTTGTGGCTAGTGGCTAGTGGCTAGTGGCTTGTGGCTTTTGGCTAGTGGCTAGTGGCTAGTGGCTAGTGGCTTTTGGCTAGTGGCTAGTGGCTAGTGGCTACTGGCTTGTGGCTAGTGGCAAGAGGCTAGTGGCTAGTGACTAGTGGCTTTTGGCTAGTGGCTAGTGGCTAGTGGCTAGTGTCTTGTGGCTAGTGGCTAGTGGCTAGTGGCTAGTGGCTAGTGGCTAGTGGGCAGTGGGTTGTGGCTAGTGGCTTATGGCTAGTGGCTAGTGGCTAGTTGCTTGTGGCTAGTGGTAAATGGCTTGTGGCTGGTTGCTAGTGGCTTTTGGCTAGTGGCTAGTGGCTAGTGGCTAGTGGCTTGTGGCTAGTGGGTAGTGGCTAGTGGCTTGTGGCTAGTGGCTAGTGGCTAGTGTCTTGTGGCTAGTGGCTAGTGGCTAGTGGCTAGTGGCAAGTGGCTAGTGGCTAGTGACTAGTGGCTTTTGGCTAGTGGCTAGTGGGTAGTGGCTTTTGGCTAGTGGCTAGTGGCTAGTGGCTAGTGGCTAGTGGCTTTTGGCTAGTGGCAAGTGGCTAGTGGCTAGTGGCTAGTGACTAGTGTCTTTTGGCTAGTGGCTAGTGGCTAGTGGTTAGTGGCTAGTGGCTAGTGGCTTGTGGCTAGTGGCTAGTTGCTAGTGGCTAGTGACTTGTGGCTAGTGGCTAGTGGCTAGTGGCTAGTGGCTAGTGGCTTGTGGCTAGTGGCTAGTTGCTAGTGGCTAGTGACTTGTGGCTAGTGGCTAGTGGCTAGTGGCTAGTGGCTAGTGGGTAGTGGCTTGTGGCTTGTGGCTAGTGGCAAGTGGCTAGTGGCGAGTGGCTAGTGGCTAGTGGCTTGTGGCTAGTGGCAATTGGCTAGTGGCTAGTGGGTAGGGACTAGTGGCTTTTGGCTAGTGGCTAGTGGTTAGTGGCTAGTGGCTAGTGGCTAGTGACTTGTGGCTAGTGGCTAATGGCTAGTGGCTAGTGGCTTGGCTAGTGGCGTGGCTTGGCTAGTGGCTAGTGGCTAGTGGCTTGTGGCTAGTGGCTAGTGGCTAGTGGTTAGTGGATTTTGGCAAGTGGCTAGTGGCTAGTGGCTAGTGGCTAGTGGCTTTTGGCTAGTTGCTAGTGGCTAGTGGCTAGTGGCTAATGGCTTGTGGCTAGTGGCAAGTGGCTAGTGGCTAGTGACTAGTGGCTTTTGGCTAGTGGCTAGTGGCTAGTGGCTAGTGTCTTGTGGCTAGTGGCTAGTGGCTAGTGGCTAGTGGGTAGTGGCTTGTGGCTAGTGGCTTGTGGCTAGTGGCTAGTGGCTAGTTGCTTGTGGCTAGTGGTAAAAGGCTTGTGGCTGGTGGCTAGTGGCTTTTGGCTAGTGGCTAGTGGCTAGTGGCTAGTGGCTTGTGGCTAGTGGGTAGTGGGTAGTGGCTTTTGGCTAGTGGCTAGTGGCTAGTGGCTAGTGGCTAGTGGCTAGTGACTTGTGGCTAGTGGCTAGTGGCTAGTGGCTGGTGGCTAGTGGCTAGTGGCTAGTAGCTTGTGGCTAGTGGCTAGTGGCTAGTGTCTTGTGGCTAGTGGCTAGTGGCTAGTGGCTAGTGGCTAGTGGCAAGTGGCTAGTGGCTAGTGACTAGTGGCTTTTGGCTAGTGGCTAGTGGCTAGTGGCTAGTGGCTAGTGGCTTGTGGCTAGTGGCTAGTTGCTAGTGGCTAGTGACTTGTGGCTAGTGGCTAGTGGCTAGTGGCTAGTGGGTAGTGGGTTGTGGCTTGTGGCTAGTGGCAAGTGGCTAGTGGCTAGTGGCTAGTGGTTAGTGGCTTGTGGCTAGTGGCAATTGGCTAGTGGCTAGTGGTTTGTGGCTAGTGGCTAGAGACTTGTGGCTAGTGGCTAGTGGCTAGTGGCTAGTGGCTAGTGGCTAGTGGCTTGTGGCTAGTGGCAATTGGCTATTGGCTATTGGGTAGTGACTAGTGGCTTTTGGCTAGTGGCTAGTGGCTAGTGGCTAGTGACTAGTGGCTAGTGGCTAGTGGCTAGTGGCTTTTGGCTAGTGACTAGTGCTAGTGGCTAGTGGCTAGTGGCTAGTGGCTTGTGGCTAGCGGCTAGAGACTTTTGGCAAGTGGCTAATGGCTAGTGGCTAGTGGCTTGGCTAGTGGCTAGTGGCTAGTGGCTTGTGGCTAGTGGCTTGTGGCTAGTGGCTAGTGGCTAGTGACTAGTGGCTAGTGGCTAGTGGCTAGTGGCTAGTGGTTTGTGGCTAGTGGCTAGTGGCTAGTGGCAAGTGGCTTTTGGCTTGTGGCTAGTGGCTAGTGGCTAGTGGCTAGTGGCTTTTGGCTAGTGGCTAGTGGTTAGTGGCTAGTGGCTAGTGGCTAGTGGCTTGTGGCTAGTGGCAAGTGGCTAATGGCTACTGGCTGGTGACTAGTGGCTTTTGGCTAGTGGCTAGTGGCTAGTGGCTAGTGGCTAGTGGCTTGTGGCTAGTGGCAAGTGACTTGTGGCTTGTGGCTAGTGGCTAGTGGTTTGTGGCTAGTGGCTAGAGACTTGTGGCTAGTGGCTAATGGCTAGTGGCTAGTGGCTTGGCTAGTGGCATGGCTTGTTTAGTGGCTAGTGGCTTGTGGCTAGTGGCTAGTGGCTAGTGGCTAGTGGCTTTTGGCTAGTGGCTAGTGGCTAGTGGGTAGTGGCTTTTGGCTAGTGGCTAGTGGCTAGTGGCTAGTGGCTAGTGGCTTTTGGCTAGTGGCAAGTGGCTAGTGGCTAGTGGCTAGTGACTACTGGCTTTTAGCTAGTGGCTAGTGGCTAGTGGCTAGTGGCTAGTGACTAGTGGCTTGTGGCTAGTGGCTAGTTGCTAGTGGCTAGTGACTTGTGGCTAGTGGCTAGTGGCTAGTGGCTAGTGGCTTGTGGCTAGTGGCTAGTTGCTAGTGGCTAGTGACTTGTGGCTAGTGGCTAGTGGCTAGTGGCTAGTGGGTAGTGGGTAGTGGCTTGTGGCTAGTGGCAAGTGGCTAGTGGCTAGTGGCTAGTGGCTAGTGGCTTGTGGCTAGTGGCAATTGGCTAGTGGCTAGTGGGTAGTGACTAGTGGCTTTTGGCTAGTGGCTAGTGGCTAGTGGCTAGTGGGTAGTGGCTTTTGGCTAGTGGATAGTGGCTAGTGGCTAGTGGCTAGTGGCTAGTGACTTGTGGCTAGTGGCTAGTGGCTAGTGGCTAGTGGCTAGTGGCTAGTGGCTTGTGGCTAGTGGCTAGTGGCTAGTGTCTTGAGGCTAGTGGCTAGTGGCTAGTGGCTAGTGGCTAGTGGCAAGTGGCTAGTGGCTAGTGACTAGTGGCTTTTGGCTAGTGGCTAGGAGGTAGTGGCTAGTGGCTAGTGGCTAGTGGCTAGTGGCTAGTGGCTAGTGGCTAGTGGCTAATGGCTTGTGGCTAGTGGCAAGTGGCTAGTGGCTAGTGACTAGTGGCTTTTGGCTAGTGGCTAGTGGCTAGTGGCTAGTGTCTTGTGGCTAGTGGCTAGTGGCTAGCGGCTAGTGGCTAGTGGCTAGTGGCTAGTGGCTAGTGGCTAGTTGCTTGTGGCTAGTGGTAAATGGCTTGTGGCTGGTGGCTAGTGGCTTTTGGCTAGTGGCTAGTGGCTAGTGGCTAGTGGCTTCTGGCTAGTTGGTAGTGTGTAGTGGCTTTTGGCTAGTGGCTAGTGGCTAGTGGCTAGTGGCTTGTGGCTAGTGGGTAGTGGGTAGTGGCTTTTGGCTAGTGGCTAGTGGCTAGTGGCTAGTGGCTAGTGGCTTGTGGCTAGTGGCTAGTGGCTAGTGGCTAGTGACTTGTGGCTAGTGGCTGGCGGCTGGTGGCTAGTGGCTAGTGGCTAGTGACTATTGGCTTGTGGCTAGTGGCTAGTGGCTAGTGTCTTGTGGCTAGTGGGTAGTGGCTAGTGGCTAGTGGTTAGTGGCTAGTGGCTTTTGGCTAGTGGCTAGTGGCTAGTGGCTAGTGGCTTGTGGCTAGTGGCAAGTGGCTAGTGGCTAGTGGCTAGTGACTCGTGGCTTTTGGCTAGTGGCTAGTGGCTAATGGCTAGTGGCTAGTGTCTTGTGGTTAGTGGCTAGTGGCTAGTGACTTGTGGCTAGTGGCTAGTGGCTAGTGGCTTGTGGCTAGTGGCTAGAGACTTGTGGCTAGTGGCTAATGGCTAGTGGCTAGAGGCTTGGCTAGTGGCGTGGCTTGGCTAGTGGCTAGTGGCTTTTGGCTAGTGGCTTGTGGCTAGTGGCTAGTGGCTAGTGACTAGTGGCTAATGGCTAGTGGCAAGTGGCTAGTGGCTAGTGGCTTGTGGCTAGTGGCAATTGGCTAGTGGCTAGTGGCTAGTGACTAGTGGCTTTTGGCTAGTGCTAAGTGGCTAGTGGCTAATGGCTTGTGGCTGGTGGCTAGTGGCTTTTGGCTAGTGGCTAGTGGCTAGTGGATAGTGGCTAGTGGCTTTTGGCTAGTGGCTAGTGGCTAGGAGGTAGTGGCTAGTGGCTTGTGGCTAGTGGCTAGTGGTTAGTGGCTAGTGGCTTTTGGCTAGTGGCTAGTGGCTAGTGGCTAGTGGCTAGTGGCTTGTGGCTAGTGGCAAGTGGCTAGTGGCTAGTGGCTAGTGACACGTGGTTTTGGCTAGTGGCTAGTGGCTAATGGCTAGTGGCTAGTGGCTTGTGGTTAGTGGCTAGTGGCTAGTGACTTGTGGCTTGTGGCTAGTGGCTAGTGGCTTGTGGCTAGTGGCTAGAGACTTGTGGCTAGTGCCTAATGGCTAGTGGCTAGTGGCTTGGCTTGTGGCGTGGCTTGGCTAGTGGCTAGTGGCTTTTGGCTAGTGGCTAGTGGCTAGTGGCTAGTGGGTAGTGGCTTTTGGCTAGTGGCTAGTGGCTAGTGGCTAGTGACTAGTGGCTAATGGCTAGTGGCAAGTGACTAGTGGCTAGTGGCTTGTGGCTAATTGGCAATTGGCTAGTGGCTAGTGGCTAGTGACTAGTGGCTTTTGGCTAGTGTTTAGTGGCTAGTGGCTAGTGGCTAGTGGCTTGTGGCTAGTGGCAATTGGCTAGTGGCTAGTGGCTAGTGACTAGTGGCTTTTGGCTAGTGTTTAGTGGCTAGTGGCTAGTGGCTAGTGGCTTGTGGCTAGTGGCTAGTAGCTAGTGGCTAGTGACTTTTGGCTAGTGGCTAGTGGCTAGTGGCATTTCGCTAGTGGCTAGTGGCTTGGCTAGTGGCGTGGCTTGGCTAGTGGCTAGTGGTTTGTTGCTAGTGGCTTTTGGCTAGTGGCTAGTGGCTAGTGGCTAGTGGCTTGTGGCTAGTGGCAAGTGGCTAGTGACTAGTGGCTTTTGGCTAGTGGCTAGTGGCTAGTGGCTAGTTGCTAGTGGTTAGTGGCTTGTGGCTAGTGGCTAGTGGCTAGTGACTTGTGGCTAGTGGCTAGTGCCTAGTGGCTAGTTGCAAGTGTGTTTTGGCTAGTGGATAGTGGCTAGTGGCTAATGGCTTGTGGCTAGCGGCTAGAGGCTAGTGGCTTGTGGCTAGTGGCTAGCGGCTAGTGGCTTATGGCTAGTGGCTAGAGACTTGTGGCTAGTGGCTAATGGCTAGTGGCTGGTGGCTTGGCTAGTGGCGTGGCTTGGCTAGTTGCTAGTGGCTAGTGGCTACTGGCTTGTGGCTAGTGGCTAGTGGCTAGTGGCTAGTGGCTTTTGGCTAGTGGCTAGTGGCTAGTGGCTAGTGGGTTGTGGCTTTTGGCTAGTGGCTAGTGGCTAGTGGCTAGTGGCTAGTGGCTAGTAGCTAGTGGCTTGGCTAGTGGCTAGTGGCTAGTGGCTAGTGGCTATTGGCTTTTGGCTAGTGGCTAGTGGCTAGTGACTAGTGGCTAGTGGCTAGTGGCTAGTGGCTAGTGGTTTGTGGCTAGTGGCTAGTGGCTAGTGGCTAGTGGCTTTTTGCTAGTGGCTAATGGCTAGTGGCTAGTGGCTAGTGGCTAGTGGCTTTTGGCTAGTGGCTAGTGGCTAGTCGCTAGTGGCTAGCGGCTAGTGGCTTGTGGCTAGTGGCAAGTGGCTAGTGGCTAGTGGCTGGTGACTAGTGGCTTTTGGCTAGTGGCTAGTGGCTAGTGGCTAGTGGCTTGTGGCTAGTGGCTAGTGACTTGTGGCTTGTGGCTAGTGGCTAGTGGTTTGTGGCTAGTGGCTAGAGACTTGTGGCTAGTTGCTAATGGCTAGTGGCTAGTGGCTTGGCTAGTGGCGTGGCTTGTCTAGTGGCTAGTGGCTAGTGGCTTGTGGCTAGTGGCTAGTGGCTAGTGGCTAGTGGCTTTTGGCTAGTGGCTAGTGGCTAGTGGCTAGTGTGTAGTGGCTTTTGGCTAGTGGATAGTGGCTAGTGGCTAGTGGCTAGTGGCTAGTGACTTGTGGCTAGTGGCTAGTGGCTAGTGGCTAGTGGCTAGTGGCTAGTGGCTTGTGGCTAGTGGCTAGTGGCTAGTGGCTAGTGGCTAGTGGCTAGTGGCTAGTGGCTAGTGGCTAGTTGCTTGTGGCTAGTGGTAAATGGCTTGTGGCTGGTGGCTAGTGGCTTTTGGCTAGTGGCTAGTGGCTAGTGGCTAGTGGCTTCTGGCTAGTTGGTAGTGTGTAGTGGCTTTTGGCTAGTGGCTAGTGGCTAGTGGCTAGTGGCTTGTGGCTAGTGGGTAGTGGGTAGTGGCTTTTGGCTAGTGGCTAGTGGCTAGTGGCTAGTGGCTTGTGGCTAGTGGCTAGTGGCTAGTGGCTAGTGGCTAGTGGCTAGTGACTAGTGGCTTGTGGCTAGTGGCTAGTGGCTAGTGTCTTGTGGCTTGTGGGTAGTGGCTAGTGGCTAGTGGTTAGTGGCTAGTGGCTTTTGGCTAGTGGCTAGTGGCTAGTGGCTAGTGGCTTGTGGCTAGTGGCAAGTGGCTAGTGGCTAGTGGCTAGTGACTCGTGGCTTTTGGCTAGTGGCTAGTGGCTAATGGCTAGTGGCTAGTGTCTTGTGGTTAGTGGCTAGTGGCTAGTGACTTGTGGCTAGTGGCTGGTGGCTAGTGGCTTGTGGCTAGTGGCTAGAGACTTGTGGCTAGTGGCTAATGGCTAGTGGCTAGAGGCTTGGCTAGTGGCGTGGCTTGGCTAGTGGCTAGTGGCTTTTGGCTAGTGGCTTGTGGCTAGTGGCTAGTGGCTAGTGACTAGTGGCTAATGGCTAGTGGCAAGTGGCTAGTGGCTAGTGGCTTGTGGCTAGTGGCAATTGGCTAGTGGCTAGTGGCTAGTGACTAGTGGCTTTTGGCTAGTGTTTAGTGGCTAGTGGCTAATGGCTTGTGGCTGGTGGCTAGTGGCTTTTGGCTAGTGGCTAGTGGCTAGTGGATAGTGGCTAGTGGCTTTTGGCTAGTGGCTAGTGGCTAGTGGCTATTGGCTAGTGGCTTGTGGCTAGTGGCTAGAGACTTGTGGCTAGTGGCTAGTGGCTAGTGGCTAGTGGCTAGTGACTAGTGGCTAGTGGCTAGTGGCTGGTGGCTTTTGGCTAGTGACTAGTGGCTAGTGGCTAGTGGCTAGTGGCTAGTTGCTTGTGGCTAGCGGCTAGAGACTTTTGGCTAGTGGCTAATTGCTAGTGGCTAGTGGCTTGGCTAGTGGCTAGTGGCTAGTGATGAGTGGCTAGTGGCTAGTGGCTAGTGGCTAGTGGCTAGTGGTTTGTGGCTAGTGGCTAGTGGCTAGTGGCAAGTGGCTTTTGGCTAGTGGCTAGTGGCTAGTGGCTAGTGGCTAGTGGCTAGTGGCTTTTGGCTAGTGGCTAGTGGCTAGTGGCTAGTGGCTAGTGGCTTGTGGCTAGTGGCTAGTGGCTTGTGGCTAGTGGCTAGTGGCTAGTTACTTGTGGCTAGTGGGTAGTGGGTAGTGGCTTTTGGCTAGTGGCTAGTGGCTAGTGGCTAGTGGCTAGTGGCTTGTGGCTAGTGGCTAGTGGCTAGTGGCTAGTGACTTGTGGCTAGTGGCTGGTGGCTAGTGGCTAGTGGCTAGTGGCTAGTGGCTAGTGGCTGGTGGCTAGTGGCTTGTGGCTAGTGGCTAGTGGCTAGTGGCTAGTGACTTGTGGCTAGTGGCTGGTGGCTAGTGGCTAGTGGCTAGTGGCTAGTGGCTAGTGGCTTGTGGCTAGTGGCTAGTGGCTGGTGGCTAGTGGCTAGTGGCTAGTGGGTAGTGGCTAGTGGCTTGTGGCTAGTGGCTAGTGGCTAGTGTCTTGTGGCTAGTGGCTAGTGGCTAGTGGCTGGTGGCTAGTGGCTAGTGGCTAGTGGGTAGTGGCTAGTGGCTAGTGGTTTGTGGCTAGTGGCTAGTGGCTAGTGGCAAGTGGCTTTTGGCTAGTGGCTAGTGGCTAGTGGCTAGTGGCTAGTGGCTAGTGGCTTTTGGCTAGTGGCTAGTGGCTAGTGGCTAGTGGCTGGTGACTAGTGGCTTTTGGCTAGTGGCTAGTGGCTAGTGGCTAGTGGCTAGTGGCTTGTGGCTAGTGGCTAGTGACTTGTGGCTTGTGGCTAGTGGCTAGTGGTTTGTGGCTAGTGGCTAGAGACTTGTGGCTAGTGGCTAATGGCTAGTGGCTAGTGGCTTGGCTAGTGGCGTGGCTTGTTTAGTGGCTAGTGGCTAGTGGCTGGTGGCTAGTGGCTAGTGGCTAGTGGCTAGTGGCTTTTGGCTAGTGGCTAGTGGCTAGTGGGTAGTGGCTAGTGGCTTGTGGCTAGTGGCTAGTGACTTGTGGCTTGTGGCTAGTGGCAAGTGGTTTGTGGCTAGTGGCTAGAGACTTGTGGCTAGTGGCTAATGGCTAGTGGCTAGTGGCTTGGCTAGTGGCGTGGCTTGTTTAGTGGCTAGTGGCTAGTGGCTTGTGGCTAGTGGCTAGTGGCTAGTGGCTAGTGGCTTTTGGCTAGTGGCTAGTGGCTAGTGGCTAGTGGGTAGTGGCTTTTGGCTAGTGGCTAGTGGCTAGTGGCTAGTGGCTAGTGGCTTTTGGCTAGTGGCAAGTGGCTAATGGCTAGTGGCTAGTGACTAGTGGCTTTTGGCTAGTGGCTAGTGTCTAGTGGCTAGTGGCTAGTGGCTAGTGGCTAGTGGCTTGTGGCTAGTGGCTAGTTGCTAGTGGTTAGTGACTTGTGGCTAGTGGCTAGTGGCTAGTGGCTAGTGGCTAGTGGCTTGTGGCTATTGGCTAGTTGCTAGTGGCTAGTGACTTGTGGCTAGTGGCTAGTGGCTAGTGGCTAGTGGCTAGTGGCTAGTGGGTAGTGGGTAGTGGCTTGTGGATAGTGGCAAGTGGCTAGTGGCTAGTGGCTAGTGGCTAGTGGTTTGTGGCTAGTGGCAATTGGCTAGTGGCTAGTGGGTATTGACTAGTGGCTTTTGGCTAGTGGCTAGTGGCTAGTGCCTAGTGACTTGTGGCTAGTGGCTAATGGCTAGTGGCTAGTGGCTTGGCTAGTGGCGTGGCTTGGATAGAAGCTAGTGGCTAGTAGCTAGTGGCTAGTGGCTTTTGGCTAGTGGCTAGTGGCTAGTGGCTAGTGGCTAGTGGCTTTTTGCTAGTGGCTCGTGGCTAGTGGCTAGTGGCTAATGGCTTGTGGCTAGTGGCAAGTGGCTAGTCGCTAGTGACTTGTGGCTTTTGGCTAGTGGCTAGTGCCTAGTGCCTAGTGGCTAGTGACTTGTGGCTTGTGTCTAGTGGCTAGTGGTTTTTGGCTAGTGGCTAGTGGCTAGTGGCTAGTGGCTAGTGGCTTTTGGCTAGTGGCTAGTGGCTAGTGGCTAGTGGCTAGTGGCTAGTGGCTTGTGGCTAGTGGCTAGAGACTTGTGGCTAGTGGCTAGTTGCTAGTGGCTAGTGGCTAGTGACTAGTGGCTAGTGGCTAGTGGCTAGTGGCTTTTGGCTAGTGACTAGTGGCTAGTGGCTAGTGGCTAGTGGCTAGTGGCTTGTGGCTAGCGGCTAGAGACTTTTGGCTAGTGGCTAATGGCTAGTGGCTAGTGGCTTTTGGCTAGTGGCTTGAGGCTAGTGGCTTGTGGCTAGTGGCTAGTGGCTAGTGACTAGTGGCTAGTTGCTAGTGGCTAGTGGCTAGTTGTTTGTGGCTAGTGGCTAGTGGCTAGTGGCAAGTGGCTTTTGGCTAGTGGCTAGTGGCTAGTGGCTAGTGGCTAGTGGCTTGTGGCTAGTGGCTTGTGGCTAGTGGCTAGAGACTTGTGGCTAGTGGCTAGTGGCTAGTGGCTAGTGACTAGTGGCTAGTGGCTAGTGGCTAGTGGCTTTTGGCTCTTGACTAGTGGCTAGTGGCTAGTGGCTAGCGGCTAGTGGCTTGTGGCTAGCGGCTAGAGACTTTTGGCTAGTGGCTAATGGCTAGTGGCTAGTGGCTTGGCTTGTGGCTAGTGGCTAGTGGCTTGTGGCTAGTTGCTTGTGGCTGGTGGCTAGTGGCTAGTGACTAGTGGCTAGTGGCTAGTGGCTAGTGGCTAGTGGCTAGTGGTTTGTGGCTAGTGGCTAGTGGCTAGTGGCAAGTGGCTTTTGGCTAGTGGCTAGTGGCTAGTGGCTAGTGGCTAGTGGCTAGTGGCTTTTGGCTAGTGGCTAGTGGCTAGTGGCTAGTGGCTAGTGGCTTGTGTCTTGTGGCTAGTGGCAAGTGGCTAGTGGCTAGTGGCTGGTGAC
>NC_086176.1:19016019-19018519 GCF_023053635.1 Elgaria multicarinata webbii
AACCAATGTGGTGGTGGTCATTGCTGTTGTTGCTTCTTCTTCTTCTTCTTCTTCTTCTTCTTCTTCTTCTTATTATTATTATTATTAAGATAGGGGGCAGCGTTTGGCACAGCACTACCAATGTAGTGGTGGTCATTGCTGTTGTTGCTTCTTCTTCTTCTTCTTCTTCTTCTTCTTATTATTATTATTATTATTATTATTATTAAGATAGGGGACAGCGTTTGGCACAGCACTACCAATGTGGTGGTGGTCATTGCTGTTGTTGCTTCTTCTTCTTCTTCTTCTTCTTCTTCTTCTTCTTCTTCTTCTTCTTCTTCTTCTTCTTCTTCTTCTTCTTAAGATAGGGGACAGCGTTTGGCACAGCACTGTCAGGTTTTTAACCTGTGTAAGTTTTTGCTGGAACTAGAGACCTAAGAAGAAGTCATCTCAAGACTTTGGAAAAAGGCCAGATACACAGGTGGTGGGTATCTGGGCAGAACAGCAAATTAGCTGATGCAATCCAGTGTTCACATTACATGAGAACACTGTGATTGGTGTTCATTTGTATAAATATGTTACTGATGGGGAATCAGTGTGGAGAGTTTGGAGAAAGAATATTGGAGAGTTTGCTGGAGCGTCATTCTGTATTTTACTCTGTATATACTTGTAAAGTAAACTTAGATTAGTAGTTAAAGCTACTGTGTCTGAGTGCTTCCTTCTTCATTGAACTGTTTCATCTGCTACCTGGATCCTCTGGTTCTGCTTGCATTATTTGCACTCTGTGCATGCTCTGCTGGTGTGAAACACATCACCCTCCTGACAGGTCATGGGCCCAGATTGCTCAGCCTGACTAGAGGTGTTCCAGTGTGGTGGCAAATTGCTGTTGGAGTCCTGGAAGTGAAGAAGAGTCTTCTCAATCTGCAGCCTGGTGAATGTTGTTGCTGTTTGCCTAGGAGGGGCTAGAAGAAAGCAAGTAAGACATCTGTGTGCAGTTTTTTGAGATGGCGTCAAGTATGGCGTTGGGAGGTTTGTCCCTGAGCCGTTTGAATGAGCACAACTATCTGGTGTGGAGCGTCAAGATGGAGCAATATCTCTGGAGGGAGGATTTATGGACAGTTGTCAGTAATCCCCCTGCTCAGCCAGATGAAGGTGAACAGAGAAGCATAGAGAAAGCTCTAGCCAGCATTATTTTGTGTCTGGAAGATAATCAACTTGTACATGTTCGTGGGTTGGTGTCAGCACAAGAATGCTGGAGGAATCTCCGAGAGATTTATGTGAGAGATTCGGCTGTGAGCAAGGTCACGCTAACGCGGAAGCTGTACAGAGCTCAACTGCAGCCAAATTCCAGTGTGTCTGAACATCTCAACATGATGAGGCAATTGTTTGCAGACCTGGAAGAACGAGGCATGACTTTTACTGAATGTCATAAAGTCTACGTTGTTCTCAGTTCGCTAGATGATTCATGGGATAGCCTTGTCATGAGTTTGGAGGCTATGCGTGAAAGTGAGCTGACGTTACGATTTCTGACCGGCCGGCTGTTAGAAGAAGAGCAAAAGAAGCTTGAGAAGCAAACTGCTAAGCCAAGAGAAACTCCCACCAAACAAGCAGCTTGTGAAGATAAGGAGCGAGTGTTTGCAGTGAGGCGCTGTTTTCGTTGTGGTTCCACAGAGCATCTGCGAAAGAATTGCCCTAGCCAGACGGAGAAGCAAGCTTATTCAGGCAAGAAAAAGAAAACTGCAAAACCGAAAGTCTCCGTGGTCAAGGCTGTTGAAAATGACCCAAAAAGCACATGGCTGATGGACAGTGGTTCCAGTCAACATATTGTGAACAATAAGGGGTTGTTTAAAAAATTGCATTCTACCAACCGGGACTATGTTACGTTGGCAGATGGCAAAGTGTCAGTTGTTGCTGGAGAAGGACCTGTATTCATTCCAAGTTTGGGTGAGACTGTGAACAAAGTATTATGTGTGCCAAGTCTTGAGCATAATTTGTTAAGTGTGTCTTGTTTAGACCATGCAGGATACAGTGTAATGTTTTCAAACAAAGAATGTAAAGTGCTCAAAGAAAATGAGGTTTTGGCTCTAGGTGTACTGAAAAACAATCTTTATGAAATGTTGCCCAAGGGAGAAGGAGGTTCTAAAGATGTATGTTCTGTATTTAGCAACACACCTGTACATGACAATTGTATACACCTGTTGCATAGACGTTTGGGACATGCAGGGTTCAAAGTACTGCAGAAAATGCCTGATATGTGTGAAGGACTTAATTTAAAATCTTGTGAAAAGTATTTAGACTGCAGCACATGCAAATTGGCAAAGTCAAAGGTTGCTCCAATATGTAAAAAGAGTGACAGAGTCACCAAGCAGATTTTTGAGCTGGTGCATGCTGACTTGATTGGTCCCATGTCTAAAACACTAGGAGGGGCGAGGTATGCTTTAATCCTGGTGGATGACTATAGCAGATATGGTTTTTGCTATGTTATGAAGAACAAAAATGAAACGTTTGAAATTTTCAAAAATTG